>NC_059200.1:1588288-1661059 GCF_020615455.1 Coregonus clupeaformis | reverse complement strand
CCTGAATTGGAATTGGAATGGAAGTACCAACCCTGCCGGGTTGTACAGTATGGGTTCCATGGGTTCTGTCCTCACCACTCTTGTAGTTCTGGTGACGGTATGAGCCCTGCGGTTCCGTTCTTAGTGTTCTCCAGCTTGCCCTGCCACCAGTTATGGTCGTCCTTACTGATGATCTGGATGATGTCACCCACCCGGAAGCGGATCCCGGCCTCCTTACAGGGGATGAGGTCATCCTTGGCAGGGTCGTACTCAAACTGGGCACGCACGTAGATCTGAGGGAGGAAACGGAGAAACGTGATTGGTCAGGCCCGCTGATCTGGGAGGGAATAGGGGGACTGTGATTGATCAAGCTGGAGGTATGGAGGAAAGAGGTGATTTTGAATGGTCAAGCTCCTGACGAGAGCTGTACGGGACATTGATTGGTCAAAATGGCCACAATCGACACAGTAAACAAGCAAAGAAGCGGAGGAGGGAAGAAGAAGAAGAAGATAAATGAAATTAGGCAAATCAAAGAAAGCTGTACCATTTTAATCGTTCTGGTTGCCTCCGATTGGCTACATCTTACGAGCAAACAACCAACAATTTTAAATGTAGGGGGAGGGGGATTATGGACGCCAGCTAATGTTGGATCTACAAGAGCTACAATGAGGGATATACTGCATGGGATCTACTGCTACTTGGATCCACTGAGAGATCTTACCTTGATGGACATTTTGTCCTTGATGGCAGGTCTGGAGATCTAGGGAGTTGAGAGCATCACACACACACATCATGCAGTAGAAAACATACGGGACATCGACAAAGGAGGTGAGTGAGACTGAGGAGGACAGCTTGTGACGGGGGGACAGGGACATGTTACGACAGGGAGAAGGGGACATGTTACGACAGGGAGAAGGGGACATGTTACGACAGGGAGACGGGGACATGTTACGACAGGGAGACGGGTTACGACAGACAGGGTGACTTTGGCAATGAAACCCTTTATCTACTTCTCCACAGTCAGAATAACTCATGGACACCATTTTTATGTCTCTGTGTCCAATATGAAGGAAGTTGGAGGAATTTGTGTGAGCCAACACTAGCTAGCGTTAGCGCAATGACTGGAAGTCTATGGGTATCTGATAACATGCTAGTAGATACCCATAGACTTCCAGTCATTGCGCTAACACTAGTTAGCAATTGCGCTAGCGCTAGTTAGCAACTTCCTTCAAACTGCACACAGAGACATACAAATGGTATCCACAAGTTCAACTGACTCTGGGGAAGTAGATAAATGGCCTCATTGCCAACATCACGAAGTATCCCTTTTATACATGGAGGGGGAATTTAAGATGACATGGATCCAAATGATGTTTGACACATACACAGATATAGAGTGCATTCTAAAAGTATTCAGACCCCTTGACTTTTTCCACATTGTTACGTTACAAACTTTATAATAAAATTGATTAAATTGTTGTTTTTCTGATCAATCTACACACAATACCCCATAACGACAAAGCAAAAGCAGGTTTTCAGAAATTGTTGCAGATGTATATCACATTTACATAAGTATTCAGACCCTTTACTCAGTAATTTGTTGAAGCACCTTTGGCAGCGATTACAGCCTCGTGTCTTCTTGGGTATGACGCTACAAGCTTTGCACACCTGTATTTGGGGAGTTTCTCCCATTCTTCTCTCAGATCCTCTCAGGCTCGGTCAGGTTGAATGGGGAACGTCGCTGCACAGCTATTTTCAGGTCTCTCCAGAGATGTTCGATCGGGTTCAAGTCCGGGCTCTGGCTGGGCCACTCAAGGACATTCAGAGACTTGTCCCGAAGCCACACCTGCGTTGTTTTGGCTGTGTGCTTGAGGTCGTTGACCCGTTGGAAGGTGAACCTTCGCCCCAGTCTGAGGTCCAGAGCGCTCTGGAGCAGGTTTTCATAAAGGATCTCTCTCTGTACTTTGCTCTGTTCATCTTTCCCTCGATCCTGACTAGTCTCCCAGTCCCTGCCGCTGAAAAACATCCCCACAGCATGATGCTGCCACCACGCTTCACCGTAGGGATGGTGCCAGGTTTCCTCCAGACGTGACGCTTGGCATTCAGGCCAAAGAGTTCAATCTTGGTTTCATCAGACGAGAGAATCTTGTTTCTCATGGTCAGAGTCCTTTAGGTGCCTTTTGGCAAACTCCAAGCGGGCTGTCATGTGCCTTTTACTGAGGAGTGGCTTCCGTCTGGCCACTCTACCATAAAGGCCTGATTGGTGGAGTGCTGCAGAGATGGTTGTCATTCTGGAAGGTTCTCCCATCTCCCTGACCAAGGCCCTTCTCCCTCAATTGCTCAGTTTGGCCGGGCGGCCAGTTCTAGGAAGAGTCTTGGTGGTTCCAAACTTCTTCCATTTAAGAATGATGTAGGCCACTGTTCTTGGGGACCTTCAATGCAGCAGACATTTTTTGGTAGCCTAGATCTGTGCTTCGACACAATCCTGTCTCGGAGCTCTACGGACAATTCCTTCGACCTCATGGCTTGGTTTTTGCTCTGACGTGCACTGTCAACTGTGGGACCATATATAAACAGGTGTGTGCCTTTCCAAATCATGTCCAATCAATTGAATTTACCCCAGGTGGACTCCAATCAAGTTGTAGAAACATCTCAAGGATAATCAATGGAAACAGGATGCACCTGAGCTCAATTTAGAGTCTCATAGCAAAGGGTCTGAATACTTACGTAAATAAGGTATTTCTGTTTTCGCTTTGTCATTATGGGGTAACATTATGTAACGTAACAAAATGTGTAAAACGTGAAGGGGTCTGAATACTTTCCGAATGCACTGTACACACAAACGCAGAGACATACACACAGATACACACAGAGACGTACACACACACACAAACAAGCAAATGGTGTCCCTGGTATAGACAAAGCCATGTGAGAGATGACGAGTCCGACAGGAGAGAAGACTGGAGGAGTTAGGGAAGGGAAGTGTATAGCGCTCACCTGTCGTCCTTTAGGCTGGATGGTAGAGGGCAGATCCTACACACAGAGTTAACACAGAGTTAATACACATCTAATACAACACAATAGAGTCATCTGACAGAAGCTATATCAAGCCACAGATCCTCACCAGGATGGAGCTAGTGACGCTAGCGTGGCCGTTGGCTGGCGACTGTCTGGATAGGTCTGGGGACTCTTTCTGCAGACACACATGAACAAAAAAAGGTGAAAAACATCCCAACAGAAAATGGCTTATAACTGAAGAATAGAATGCTCCTTTACCCCATTTACCTGATTTTCTAGAGACACAAGAGAATCGGTCCATACCTCGCAAGACATGGACTGGGACCGGTAGCTGGGGACGATCTTAAAGGTAATGCTCCCTCGCATTTCCCTCTGTGGGGACAACATTATGATCAAATGATCACAACCAATAAGAGTCTTACACTGATACACACATGTATTGTAGTAATGTTTAAGGACAAATCAAGCTGATTGGACAATGGTGAGAACAACAGAATCTGATTGGACTACACACCAGCATCTTCTGGAGCTGTTCTACGGTCTGATTGGCCACGCTGATCCCGTTGATCTCTCTGATCTCGTCTCCGACATGCAGCGTACCTAAAAAAGAGTGAGGGTGAATGTGGGTTTGTTTGTGCTAGGGTGTACGGCATATTCCAAGTGTCCTGTACCTTGTCTGTGTATCATTCCTCCGTGCATGATACGGGCCACGATGCAGTGGTTCAGATCGTTCATCTTCAGAGTGATGCCCTGAAGACGTCAAGGGTGGAAGGTCAAACAGGAAGAGTCAGTAAATGTGTATGTGTGGTCGGTGTGTGTGTGTGTGTGTGTGTGTGTGTGTGTGTGTGTGTGTGTGTCGTACCATAGGTTCGTCAGTATTCTTCTGGAACTGAACCAGGCGTACTCTCGTCACGTTCTCCAGGTCCATGTCTCCGTTGGTGCTCTCGGGAGAGTCTCCGTTCAGGTAGGGTGAGGTGGGCGGGGGGGTCACCCTCAGAGCCTCATCACTGTACACCTCATGGGCCACCACATCATGGGTCTGGAGCAAGGCCTACCCACACACAGTCATTAAACATGGATTATACTGGATCATGCAAGTCTACTGTAAGACACACCCTCACACAGACACATCTACAGCAGACAATGAGTGTGCAATATGGCCTTTTAAACAACAGGGGGCACACAAGGTACATAATATAGCCTGTTAGTAAGGAAGAGACTGAGGACATGGTTATGGGGTCACATACAGAGGCATGTGTTTGAGAGAGAGAGGAATGTACATGGAACAGAGAGCATGGCTTACACTAACCCTCTTTCTGACACCACCGAATGTCACTGACACACAACGTGTCGCAACACCTCCCTACCTACTACACACACACACCACTGGTAACTTCATAACCTGCCTCCTATTAAAACAGAGCAGCCCCAAGACATTTTAGCTGCAAGGCATTATTTGCTTGGTCTTATGAAACGTGACTAAAAGACTGGGTAAGCTACTATGGGTCTACAAAAAATACTTGTATCCAGATGGAATATACGTTTTTTTAAATCTTGTGTCACCAGGTAAGGGGACCCCCACCTTCTTTAGCCCAAGCCACTGTGTCAGTCTGTAGGCTGAGCGAAAAGGAGAGGGCTCCCAGCGTTGAGATGTCAGTATTTGTATCAGAACAGAAATACCCTCTGGGTCAGAGACTAAGCAGAGGTTAGAGGATGGACAGCCAAACACACCTCAGCTTTAAAAAGGTGCACTACGCAGAAATGCTCCGCCATTTCCTAGTTGCTAAAATTCTAATTGTTTGCCTAATTTCGGTTTATGTGACAAAACAAGCAAGTATAGTGCAGAGAATCATTGTACCATCTAAACCGCTGTGAAATATATTTTCCATCACCAAAATTAATGTATTTTCAGCTGTTTGAAGCTGGTGTACAAAACCAAAAGTAAAAAACGCAAAAACGAAACATAAGAATGGGAAGCATAGAAATGGCCACATAGAACAGATCTACCGCTTCTTAGACTCACTTTCAATGAGAAAGACAGATAAATAAATAATAAATAGGTCATTTAGCAGACGCTCTTATCCAGAGCGACTTACAGGAGCAATTAGGGTTAAGTGCCTTGCTCAAGGGCACATCGACAGATTTTTCACCTAGTCGGCTCGGGGATTAGAACCAGCGACCTTTCGGTTACTGGCACAACGCTCTTAACCGCTAAGCTATCTGCCGCCCTAGGATCTATAACTAACATTTCTATGTGAATTTGGTCAGGCTGCCCAAAAGGTTACATATTTCAGCTTTAACTGTAACATACAGCCACAGATTTTTCTGCCATTGAAATCCTTGGGCGGGCCACCTAAGCGTTTTTTCGGGCCGCCTAAGTCCCAAAAAAATGTCAGCATGGAAAAAGCTTTCAGTTTAAACTTAAAAACGACTAAAGCCAGAAAGTATTTAGAAAAGATAATGGACCAATATATTTTTACATTATAATCTTTGAGAACTAACAATCACCAAAATAAAAGCTAGACAGTCAGGAAGAACAGAAAATTCCCAAAACAATTAATTTAGCAGAATAGATGTTATTATGTTTGAGCAAAAGAACTCCACATTAACCATGGCAAAATACATAGAATTGGAGGAAATTAGCTTTAAAACGGCTACATTTTCTCTCAGTTCCATAGCAAAATGTGTAGAATTGCAGGAAATTAGCTTTAAAACTGCAAAATGTCTCTCAGCTCCATGGAGAAATGTGTAGAATAGCAGGAAATGCTAAACCTTCTCTACACAGCCAAGATGTGGACCTGTAAAATGTTCCCTAAAATTCAGCCGCGCCGACAACGCCCATTACCACGACCCCTGCCACGCCCCTTTTTGATCCAGAAAAAACCCTGACACCAGAGGAGATGAAGAGAGAAAGAGGAGAACATTCCAGAAAAGCAGACCGTTTTTTTCTCTTATTCTTTTTTTTACCTTCTATTTTGACTAATGAGTCCTTCCAACTCAAGTGTTTAAAATACAGAATGTAACCCCCTAACAGAAAGCAGTCTGTACACCATAAACCCCAAAATGGAGCAAAGTATGCAAAACAACACATCCAAGTTCCCATGTGACCTAACGTAAGTTAAATCCCCTTCAAATAAGAAGTTTGATTAGATTTAGCCAAGACCCCATGATCCCAGTTCCTCACCAGTGATCCCACTAGAGACAGGTCCGTGGCTGTGGCTCTGCTGTTGACCTCTGCTGTTGCTGTAGCCCCACCCATAAACCTGTCTGCTATATCTGACAGCCCCTCCCCTTTTTCTTGCTGATCTAACAGATTACTCCCTCCCTCCATACCTGGTGGTCTATAGTGGACAAACTAAGGAGCTCGACCCAGTCATGATAATTTGTTTACACACACACACACACACACACACACACACACACACGAGGAGAGAGAGAGAGAGAGATGGAGATGACCCACCATGAAGTGTGGCTGTGTGAGGATCCTCCGGAGTTCCTTGGCCTCCATGTTTTCGGGGTAACAGGAGATTGTCTCCAGTACCTAAAGGAGAAGAGAGGAAGTACAATTATAGTATCATATAAGAGCTTCAACACTTAATGCAAAACATTAACAAACCCCAAAATGAATACTAACCAAAACAACAAAATAAAGTCTTTGACAAGCACTAGTCCCACAAGAAAAGAGGTGTCGTGACCAAGGCCACTCACCTCTTTGGCTCTCTGTACTCCATCACTGGGAGGGTTTCTGATCTGAGGAGACGACCTGGTGTTGATCTGGTCATAGAGCTGGGACACCAGGGAGAGAGACATTATTATTCGGTCATCTTTCACATATCCTTCCTAACATAACATTTTTTGGTCTTTTATGTATTAATGGTGCTTTATAAATAAAATGCATTTTCATTCCCAATGAATAATGTGGTGTGTCTGAGCATGCATAGCTCTTTACCTGTGTCAAAGTGCCTGCCACCTAGTGGACTTGACATGAAACTGCATGTGTGTGTGTAGCCCACTCACGTCCAGCAGTGTGTGTAGGTGCTGGTCCTGGAAGACGCTGTGTAAGAAGTCCAGATCTTTCTCACTGCAGTCGGTCAGAGCATGGATCTCCTCCAGGCTGTCCAGCACCTGAGATACTGCTCCTACACACACACACAGGTTATAAAACACACACACACAGGTTATAGCACACACACACATACACAGGTTATAGCACACACACACAGGTTAAAGCACATACACACGTACACCAATTATAAGTAGCCAATACTGTAAAAACAGAAAGATTTAGATTTAACACAAACAAAAATACATATAACGAAAAACAAGGACAAACACATTTACAGACACCACACAGCTAGAAACAGAAGTGTTAGGCTAGAGTACCTGCTACATGCAGCGAAAGCAACAGAGACGGCAGAACAGGACGGGACAGAACAGAACAGAAGTACGTCCCATCATCAATATGACAGATTAGACACAGGAAGGAAGGAATAAACCATATCACATGGGATGGAGATAGATGGTATGGAGGTCATGTCATGTGATGGGTTAGTTCAGGTTAGTGAAGGCTGGATCTAGAGATTGTATGGAAGACTAAAGTTAGTTGCCATGCTATTTTAATAAAATAGAAAAACACTGCACACATAGAAATAGGTTAGAACATTTTCAGCTTGTCCTCAAAGGTCATGACAGGTCCAGATTGGATGCGCCACTGACAACGGTTGTGATTGGATCAAATGGAAGCCGTGCAGGCACGCAGCCACCTCATTGGCTGTCGGTGGTGTGACATCACAATGCACACAGAGTCTACTTCCCAATACTTCTGGTTGGCTTCCTGTCCATCTCACCTTGGAGTTCAATTCGCCCCATCAACTGACACAGAGTCAGATATTGTTTCATCCCCCAAATAGGTAAAGTGAGGAAGTTGTTTTAGAGTATTGGGATGCGAGTCATCAAGGGTGCTACAGGCAAGCAGAGGACCGATGGGGGGGCGGAGGGGGTAGTTTAATAGATGGTGATGATTTCATGATGATGTCACACCAGGAAGCTACGTGGGGATACCTACTTTCAGCGGCTAGCAGTCCTACAGAGAGCGCCGCATTGCAACAAAACCACAGAGAAGAGAATTGAGAGAGGGGAAAGATTTAGAAGACAAGAGAAAGAGAGGGATTGTGTAGAGAGAGAGAAAAGAGGATGGCAGTAAGGATGAAAGACAAGACAGAGAGAGAGAGAGAGAGCAAAAAGGGAGAGAGAGAGATAGAGTAAGCAAAAAGCAGAGGTTGTGTTGACTCTAGAAGTGTCTGGAGCTGTGGGCATCTGGCTAAAGTAGCAAAGATGCCGTTCCGATTAAAAAAGGTCCTTTACTCATACACTGCTCCCCCCTCCCCTCTCCCGTCTCCCCCCTCCCCTCCTAACACACACACCCCACAGGAAAGTGAATTCCATCCCTAAGCATTTTCTTTTTAGACTTCAGCACCATAAAGGACACTGACTGTGCAGAAAGGAGGGCAGAAATAGTCACAAAACAGAGTGATGCAATGAGGCTGTCTGGACTCACAAGAGGAAGACCAGACTATCACCTACATTGTCTCTAATGCTTTTTCTATGACCCACTCAGTCGGACTCTGTACCGCTCCCATTTTCCCCAAAGTTTGTCAGATGTTTTCATCCTGAAAAGTGGTCTAATGTGGAGCCCACGCCTCGTCACACTGTCTGTTGTGTAGATCCAGCTATACGCCTTAATCCCAAATGCATGGGAAGGATAGGCACCATTTCATTTGACCATTTTAGATGGAGCCCATCTAAAAGGCATCTAACTAGATCTACAAACCAGATCACGTGGGACATGCACTCATCACAACATTAGAGCCCTTTTTAGGTCTGAGAACATCTGACAAACATAGCATTCAGTGCAGTAGGCTATTTGACAGAGAGGGCGGCAGGTAGTGGATTAACCCTTTGTTCCCCCATAGATAATGTCCATAGGAAGTGAAAGTGCATCCCCGAGACAGAGACAGGGAAGTGAGGGCATTGGGCAACGCTAGCCTGGGCACCTCTGTTTCCTTTTTCCACCAATCAGGGGGATTTATAAAAAGACAGAGGCTACCACAGAGACCAGGGCCTGAATGTTCCACTGCTGTTCTGATCTGAACACTGGATTGGTTGTGTGGTTAGCTACTGCCTGTGTCATCTGATTACCAGGAAATTAGCTAACGTTGAGGCTTGGTTGAGGTTGAGGCGCTTACAAAAGTGATAGAAATGTGAAATCATCATCGTTCTTACATGACGAGCATCCTTTTCTACAGAAGTTGGCTATAGTTGTAGAAATCTATGAGAAGTGAAAAATCACCAGGGGTGTGCTTTAGGACTGTCCGTGGGACAATGAGCTAGCAACACAAACTACGTAAGCGATTGTTGCCATGACATCCGTTCCCCTGACACTGCTCGGCTTGGGAGGAGAGCGGCGGGTCTTACCTGAGGAGGTGGGGTCTTCAGAGAAGTCAGGCATCTCCTCTGGTGGGTCTCCGTAGAAGGAGTTAAACTTGTGGCTGGAGACAGCAGCTAACACTGCCCCCTAGGACAACACAAAGAACAAGAATGGATTGACTGATTGGATGGTTGATTAATTGGTTGGTTGATTGATTGATTGAAGATCATCACTTGTGTGTACCTTGAGTTTCCTCCTTGCGTTAAACTTCCTCAGCTGCTCCACCGTCTCTGGCAGGTGGATCTTGTAGGCATACCTGTCCCTCTCCTGGAGGGAGAACACACACACACAGAGAGGTGAACGCCTGTCCCTCACATAGAGGTGAACGCCTGTCCCTCACAGAGAGGTGAACGCCTGTCCCTCACAGAGAGGTGAACGCCTGTTCCTCACAGAGGTGAACGCCTGTTCCTCACAGAGAGGTGAATACCACACAACACTAATAAAGACAAAACACTAACAGTTTCCACTCAATAAACTAGACCGTATTCTCTGGGTTGTGAAAGTAGCTGATGCAGGGGTCGGTCTCCTGCGGGGGAGGAAGTTATGAGAAAACCAACAAATAGCCAAGTGTTAGTTTCATATTAGGTTATAATCAAGGTCTCTCTATGACTACGTGTTAAGAGTTGAGGTTAAGGCTGTGTCTGCAACTTCAGCATCGTGCAGACAGGGCTTTGAGTGTGTGTGCAAGCGTGCAAGTGAACGAGTGTGTGTGTGTGTGTGTGTCTGCATGCGTGTTCCCACCTTGAGCCAGGGGTGGTTGAGGGCCTCGTAGACAGTGATCCTCTCTGCAGGGTCAAGCATGAGCATGCGGCGCACCAGGTCCTTGGCGCTCTCCGAGATGTGGCTCCACTGGCGTGGGTTCATCTAGAGGGGGGGCGGGTCACACACACACACGCTCTCAGATGGATGTAGGGCTGCACCACCCGGGGGTATGCCGGCTACGTTTATCACCTTGGACAGTACATACCTGGAGCTTTTTAACGTAGCTATAGATATAAGGAACGTTGCCAAGTAAACATACCCCGCACAGAAACAGAATTAGGACTGTTCTATATGGTACATTCTGAATGCTCTGTACAGGCCTTAAGAAGGACTTTATTTATATCCAACTGGGGCAAGCCTTAGCTTGTGGTTGCTAACCACGTGCAATGACCAGCAGCCACAGGTTTCACATCCGCCCCTTTCTCTGCCTTGTAGTGTGTGTGTGTGTGTGTGTTAGAGGGCAGTTTTGGAAAATCAACTACTACCTTATATTTCCCTTTAATGATAGCCTCAAACAGGCGTTCCTTGGTGCCGTAGAAGGGCAGGCAGCCAGACAGCAGGATGAACAGGATGACTCCACAGCCCCACACGTCTACAGGCTTACCATACGGCTCTCTCTTCACCACCTCTGGGGCCATGAAGTGGGGGGTGCCTACTCGACCTGGGGAGGAGGGAGGGTTAGAGTGTGGGTTTACACACAGATACGAGAGAGGGAGAGGGAGAGGGAGAGAGCAGAGCAAGAGAGGAGAGCGAGAGCAGAGAGCGAGAGAGAGCAGAGCGAGAGAGCAGAGCGAGAGAGAGAGAGCAGAGCGAGAGAGAGAGCAGAGCGAGAGAGAGAGCAGAGCGAGAGAGAGAGCAGAGAGAGAGAGCAGAGAGAGAGAGCAGAGAGAGAGAACAGAGCGAGAGAGAGCACATAGCTAGAGAGAGAGAGAGAGCAGAGAGAGAGAACAGAGCTAGAGAGAGAGAGCAGAGCGAGAGAGAGAGAACAGAGCTAGAGAGAGAGAGCAGAGCGAGAGAGAGAGAGAGAGAGAGCAGAGAGCAGAGAGCAGAGAGCGAGAGCAGAGCGAGAGAGAGAGAGAGAGAGAGAGAGAGACAGAGAGAGAGAGCAGAGCGAGAGAGAACGATAAATCCACAGTCAGTATAGAGTACCTCCTGCCACCAGGCCTGACTCTCCCAGCTGTATGGCCACTCCAAACCCCCCCAGCTTGACTGGAGCAGAGTTCTCCTTAGAGGCCAGCAGGACACAGTGAGGCTACAAGACAGGACCAAGACAGAGAGAGATGGAGGGATTGGGTTCAACATTTTGTACCATACTATTCTAGTAAAACCTTGATAGTGCTGGACCAAAAGGCTGTTCCTAGACAGGACTAAGGCAGAGAGCTACAGTCCAACTGATAGTTAAGGGCGGAGAAAAGAAAGGAGGAGGACGACACTGGACAGATCGAGAGAACACCAGAGAAAGGAGGAAGAGAGGAGACAGGAGGAAATAGAAGAGATTGCGGATGAGTAGCAGAGTGCAGCACTGGAGTACGTGACAGTCAGCCTCTGTGGTCTCGCAGCGCTGGTTTCCTCCGCCTTGCCTGCACATCACTCTGGAGGAGAGGGGGGAGGATGGGGTCTGTGGTCTGAAGGCTCTGATAGCTGCTAACAGCTGACAAGGGGTTGGTGGGGGGAGGTGTGAGAGAATAACATCTCGAGGCACAGAGAGAGAGAGAGAGAGAGAGAGAGAGAGAGAGAGAGAGAGAGAGAGAGAGAGAGAGGCAGAGAGAGAGAGAGAGAGAGAGAGAGAGAGGGAGAGAGAGAGAGAGAGAGAGAGACACAGACAGAGAGAGAGAGAGAGAGAGAGCGCGAGAGAGAGAGAGCGCGAGAGAGAGAGAGCGCGAGAGAGAGAGAGCGCGAGAGAGAGAGAGCGCGAGAGAGAGAGAGCGCGAGAGAGAGAGAGCGAGAGAGAGAAGTGAAGAAACTCAGACAAGACATCTGAACCAGAGAGAGGAAGATAGAGAGGAGGAAAGAGAGCGAGGGAGGAGAGCTCAGAGTAGCAGATGCAGTAACAGACTCGTACTTTTGAGCAAAAGAGACAAAGAAAGAAAGGTGAAAGGTGTGTCGGAGAGTAACGAGAGAAGTCCCAACACTATCCCACAGAACCTGATAACCAAGGGACAGCAGGACCAGGGGCTGTTAAAGGATATGGAACAATTCACACACTCAAACTACAGCTGGAGAGTCTCTGACATGGAGGGAATCTGGATGGTGAGTGAGATCATGTCTTCATAAAATCATCAGTGAATCGGTCTGTGTGAATCTGTGTGAGACTACTAGGCAGGCCACGTTCTTTACTTGGTGCTAAATCCAAAATAGGTCGTAGGTACAATACAATAATTGCACTTCAAGTAGTGGTTGATTTTTCATTACTTATTGTCCTGCTACAGGGTAGTAACTTGAAAAACAACTTGAAGTGGTAAAAGTTGTGACATTTCAAAATAGATTAGTTACTTGAGACTACAGTGCTTTGTCAATGCAAACCATATCTGCAAACCGCCAAAGTCCTTTCCTGTTAACAGCCCACAGCTTTGACATGTCCGTTTTTCATCCTTATCAATAAAAAACATCTCTCCACCCCCGCCTCTCTCTCTCCCTCTTTTCTTCACAGCACTGAAGATCTGCTGGTCCTAGAGACACCCCCGCCTCGACACAATGACCACTCTTCTCTCCTCCCCCCTTTCCACCTCATCTCCCCTCTCCTCCTCTTCCTTCCCCCTCTCCAATACCACCCATCCTCTCTCTACCTCCTCCTCCTTCCTTTTCTCCTCCACCTCCTTCCCCCTCTCCCCCTCTCCAAACCAGACCCTCTGTAATCTAGATGACGGTGCACTGCGCCTCCCCCTGGTCTTCCTATACTCCCTCTTCTTCCTCCTGGGTCTGGTAGGTAACCTGCTGGCCCTGTGGGTCTTCCTCTTCCTCCACTCCAGAAGGAACTCTGTCCGGGTGTTCCTCATCAACGTGGCTATAGCTGACCTGGTGCTCCTGGCTTGCCTTCCCTTCAGAGTCCTCTACCATGCTAATGGGAACCGCTGGATCCTCGGCCCCTTGGTCTGTAAAGTGGTGGGCAACCTCTTCTACATGAACATGTATATTAGTATCACTCTGTTGGGGTTCATTAGTCTGGATAGGTATGTGAAGCTGAAGGGGCGGGGCGGAGCGGGGAGGGGCCTGGCCAGTAGGCTGAGAGGCGGGGGATGGAGCTGGGTGGCGTGCGGGGCGCTCTGGGGGCTGTCCCTGGTGGCGGCCGTGCCCATGATCGCCATGTCGGAGGGCAACGAGGAACCTGGGAAGTGTTTCCAGTATAAGCAGCGGCGTGGGGCGAAGGGGAAGGCTTACTTTAACATGGCTCTGGTGCTGCTGTTCTGGGGAGTGTTCTGCCTGCTGGTTGTATCCTATGGGAAGATAGCCATGCGCCTCCTTAAGGTGTCCAGGGATAAACCGGACCTCCCCAACGCCCACCGCTACGGCTGCACCGCCAGGAAGTCCTTCTTCGTGCTCTTCCTGTTCACCGTCTGCTTCGGGCCCTATCACGCCTTCCGCCCAGTCTACGTCCTCTCCCAGCTCAGCCAATCCCCAGCCTGTGATTACTTGCGCCTGGTGGACAGGACCAATGAAGTCATGTTGTTGTTCTCCGCCTTCAATGCCGTCCTGGACCCTGTGATGTACTTCCTGTTGTCGGGCTCGGTGCGTAAGGCCGCCGTGAAAGCCCTGGGACAGAGCCTCGGCAACCGGCTCCACTTCCTTAATGACGGGACCTCCAACAGCTCGGTAACAGAGTTCAGACGGACCTCTCTGTCCGTCATCTCCCCAAACACCGCCATTAACCCCTCCCACACGCCCAGGACCAGCCTCTGTCTGATTAGCCCCACCCTCCGCCCTGGTACAGCCATAGTGGCAAAGCAGTGACTTTACAGACTTCATTGTTTTACTTCATGGGCTTTAACTCTATTTCCATTGTAATGTATACCATGTACTAAACAACTGAAGTAGGTGACAAGGGCCAACGTCTAGAACTGGGCTCAGTTACCTATAATGGAACGGACCAGATTTCCTGAATCAAAGTGATATAAATGCCTGTGTCCGCGCTGTTTGTTAACTAATAGTCAGTAATATGTGACACAATCGTATCTGATATAACACTGTACAAAGTCAATCAATAAATACATGTGAGCTTAAATGGTATAAGATGACAGTTTTGTACCAACAAAATGAAGGACAGGAGGTCACTGAAAAGGATTGTAAAGTAGCCTTGGGGTGAAACCTGAATGACTGATAAGCAGCATACACACTCCCCTCTACTGGTTGTATTACGTACTACCACTACAGCTGTCTAATACATTTACATTTACATTTTAGTCATTTAGCAGAGGCTCTTATCCAGAGCCACTTACAGTTAGTGAGTGCATACATTTTCATACTGGCCCCACGTGGGAAAGACGAACCCACAACCCTGGCGTTGCAAGCGCCATGCTCTACCAACTGAGCTACAGGGGACTAATACTCACACAGGCACCATGACACACACACACTGAAACACTAACACTGAAACACTGTCTGACACCCACAATTCTTACAACCCAAATCATAAGTATTCAAACAGACAAATACACACACACCAACAAACAAAAATACACCTTGCATATAAACATCACATACACACAACACAGGGGGAGTGTGTAACTGTGTAAACACACACTCACACACTGACTTACTGACATTGGTATTAACACACACGCAAAAGCTCCCCTTATCCCCTCTGGGAGTCACCAAATGTGTCTGTCTGTGTCCATCAGACTAAAGTAATGGAGCAGGATGGACAGTGTCTGTCTGTCCAATGAGGCCCGTGGGCAGGGCTCGCTCCATCTGGTCTGGCTTTTTGGCCTACTGTATGTTAGAGAGGTAATCCTGAAGCTGTGCTTTCTGGCCTATCAAACAGGGTTTCAGCAGGGTTTCCCCTTACACTACACACTAATCCAGCCCCAGCTTAACTCACCTTCATTCCTAGTTGGCCTACTACTACTGCTGCTACAACCCAATGGGCTGATGGGTCAGTTATCGTTGGGTTACTCAATATACAAAAATATACACTCAATACGAGAAGACAGACGGTGGATCACCAATGGTTACTTCGTTATGTTTGAAATCAATAGATGCCATTAGAAGAAGTGTCAACAGTGCTGTTTAGATAAGGGGGACGTGGGACTGGAGATGTGGGGTGGGGGAGCTTACCTTCACGTCACGGTGAATCACGTTGTTGTCATGGCAATACCGCAGCGCCTCCAAGATCTGTCTCATGTAGTGACTATAAGACAAGAATGAAGAGGAAGGGGGGGAGAGAGAGAACGGGAGGGAGAGAGAGAGAGAACGAAGAGGGAGGGAGAGAGAGAGAGAACGAAGAGGGAGGGAGAGAGAGAGAGAACGAAGAGGGAGGGGGAGAGAGAGAGAACGAAGAGGGAGGGGGAGAGAGAGAACGAAGAGGGAGGGGGAGAGAGAGAACGAAGAGGGAGGGGGAGAGAGAGAACGAAGAGGGAGGGGGAGAGAGAGAACGAAGAGGGAGGGAGAGAGAGAACGAAGAGGGAGGGGGGAGAGAGAACGAAGAGGGAGGGGGGAGAGAGAGAACGAAGAGGGAGGGGGGAGAGAGAACGAAGAGGGAGGGGGGAGAGAGAGACGAAGAGGGAGGGGGAGAGAGAGAACGAAGAGGGAGGGGGAGAGAGAGAACGAAGAGGGAGGGGGAAGAGAGAACGAAGAGGGAGGGGGGAGAGAGAACGAAGAGGGAGGGGGGAGAGAGAGAACGAAGAGGGAGGGGGAGAGAGAGAAACGAAGAGGGAGGGGGAGAGAGAACGAAGAGGGAGGGGGGAGAGAGAATGAAGAGGGAGGGGGAGAGAGAGAACGAAGAGGGAGGGGGAGAGAGAACGAAGAGGGAGGGGGGAGAGAGAACGAAGAGGGAGGGGGGGAGAGAGAACGAAGAGGGAGGGGGGAGAGAGAGAACGAATAGGGAGGGGGAGAGAGAGAACGAAGAGGGAGGGGGAGAGAGAGAACGAAGAGGGAGGGGGGAGAGAGAGAACGAAGAGGGAGGGGGGAGAGAGAGAACGAAGAGGGAGGGGGGAGAGAGAGAACGAAGAGGGAGGGGGAGAGAGAGAACGAAGAGGGAGGGGGAGAGAGAGAACGAAGAGGGAGGGGGGAGAGAGAACGAAGAGGGAGGGGGGAGAGAGAGAACGAAGAGGGAGGGGGAGAGAGAAAGCGAAGAGGGAGGGGGAGAGAGAGAGAACGAAGAGGGAGGGGGAGAGAGAGAGAACGAAGAGGGAGGGGGAGAGAGAGAGAACGAAGAGGGAGGGGGAGAGAGAGAACGAAGAGGGAGGGGGAGAAAGAGAACGAAGAGGGAGGGAGAGAGAGAATGAAGAGGGAGGGGAGAGAGAATGAATGAAGAGGGAGGGAGAGAGAGAGAGAATGAATGAAGAGGGAGGGGGAGAGAGAATGAATGAAGAGGGAGGGGGAGAGAGAATGAATGAAGAGGGAGGGAGAGAGAATGAAGAGGGAGGGGGAGAGAGAATGAAGAGGGAGGGAGAGAATGAAGAGGGAGGGAGAGAATGAAGAGGGAGGGAGAGAATGAAGAGGGAGAGAGAGAATGAAGAGGGAGAGAGAGAATGAAGAGGGAGAGAGAGAATGAAGAGGGAGAGAGAGAATGAAGAGGGAGATGAAGAGGGAGGGGGAGAGAGAACGAAGAGGGAGAGGGAGAGAGAGAATGAAGAGGGAGGGGGAGAGAGAATGAAGAGGGAGGGGGAGAGAGAGAATGAAGAGTGAGGGGGAGAGAGAGAATGAAGAGTGAGGGGGAGAGAGAGAATGAAGAGTGAGTGAGGGAATTAGCAACGCCGCTACTTCTTAGAGAGCTCCTTCTAAAAGCAGTTCTAATCACAGGCATGTAGAGTCCCCAAGGTTCTCATCATCCTACCACTGAATACAAGGCCACTTACTCCAAATGAGGCCTTCCGTGAAAATGTCAATGTGACGTGTGTTTAACTGGCTACGGCTTCACTGTAGACAAAGCCCACATCAGCCCGCTTCACAATTTCAAAACAAGTCAGCTCCGTCCATACTGGAGCAGCAGAGAGGAAATATGGGAACGTAAGAGTCAAGTTTTTACCTGGCTACGGCTTCACTGTAGACAAAACCAGCATCCGCCCGCTTCACAGTCTCAAAACACAGGTCAGCTGTATCCATACTATGTCAGAGAGGTAGAAATCACATAAGATAGAACTTTATTGAATTTGGATTACACCGTTAGTACAGAAAGTGAATAGGGAGGGCCCACTCCAAAATATCAAGTCAATTCTAGAACAGAAATTATACAATTTAGTCCATTCTAGAATAGAAAGTCAATAGGTGACCATTCAAGAAACAAAATGGCCAAAACACAACCAACTTACAACTCAAAGACCATGTAGAGCATGCCATCTGAGCTGTAGGTTTCTAGTAGCTCTACGATGTGAGGGTGCTTCAGCATGTGACAGATACTGGCCTCTCTCTTCAGATCTGTGGAGGAAACAGGAGAGATAAGAGATGGAACCCATTTTCCAGCATTGAGATGCATCCGTTTGTCCTCTTTCCTCCTTCTAGGTGTATCCCCTCATCCCCCTGTTTTCCCTGACCTCTCCTCCGCAGTGACCCAGTTGGCAAACTCCAGTCGGAGCGCAGGAGGGAGGTTAAGAGAAGAGGAAATACCTCCGGCACTTGTTCGTGTTTTCATTCCCTCTCTACTCGAACCACATAAACATCAAAGGAGATTAACATGGAGGGGTGCACGTGTGCAGCCAGGGAGGCTTGACTGCAGCGCGGGAAGCACACACACACACACACACACACACACACACACACACAGGAAGCAGCAAAGACTAAGCAGCAGAAGAAGCACACATTACACACACACACACACACACCGAAGGGGGTGGAAATAGTTGAAAAAGTGAAGCTGTGGGAGCTCATGTGGTACTAGAGGATTGGTCTGGAGTTGGACCCAGTCAGACACAATGCACTGTTGTTCTCTTCTGTTCTGCAGTTCACTTCACCCTATAGAGACCTCATTTACACACTCCCCTCCAGTCGACTAGTCTGCAGAGACCACAAACGTGTGTGTGTGTGTGTGTGTGTGTGCTGTGTTGTGACGGGCCTAGCTCATGACGCAAGTCCCAGAGACTCCGTCCTGATTCTCTCACTATCTCTGTGTTGAGTCTCTCTCTCTCATTCCTCCATCTCCCTCCCCCTCTCATACACAGAAGAAGAGTAGGAGACCGAGAGAGAGAAAAACAGAACACATCATGATACAAGGTAGTAACTGAGGAGGGTATAGTCTAACAGTATGGACTTAGTGGTCAGCGCAGCAGCATAGATGTGCTCTCTATATGCGCTCATTCATGTTCAATGAAGCCCACAGTCTGATTGCTAACTCAAAATGTCACCGCACACAATTAACACGACTGCTTTCTGTGAGTTTCTGTAAAACTACAGCGGGAGGGGAGGGAGAGGTTAGTTTCATCGGGGGTCCAACTGTCTTTTCTGCCAGCGCTGTGGGGTTTTAAATGAAAGTGACATTTACGAGTTCCATTCAGCACAACTCTTGAGCTAGAAATGAACCTCTCAGCATTCAAACATAGTGGAGGGCCTCTCCCTCTAGTCTTCTCTGTGTTGCTCTACCGCTTCCTACTCTGTGTTGCTCTACCGCTTCCTCTCTACCTTTCTCCCCCTCCCTGATTAGCACATATTCTCTCCCTCTATCAGTTTACTAGGTTCTTCCAGACCCAGACTCTCTCCCTCTATCAGTTTACTAGGTTCTTCCAGACCCAGACCCTCTCCCTCTATCAGTTTACTAGGTTCTTCCAGACCCAGACCCTCTCCCTCTATCAGTTTACTAGGTTCTTCCAGACCCTCTCCCTCTATCAGTTTACTAGGTTCTTCCAGACCCAGACCCTCTCCCTCTATCAGTTTACTAGGTTCTTCCAGACCCTCTCCCTCTATCAGTTTACTAGGTTCTTCCAGACCCAGACCCTCTCCCTCTATCAGTTTACTAGGTTCTTCCAGACCCAGACCCTCTCCCTCTATCATTTTACTAGGTTCTTCCAGACCCAGACCCTCTCCCTCTATCAGTTTACTAGGTTCTTCCAGACCCTCTCCCTCTATCAGTTTACTAGGTTCTTCCAGACCCAGACTCTCTCCCTCTATCAGTTTACTAGGTTCTTCCAGACCCAGACCCTCTCCCTCTATCATTTTACTAGGTTCTTCCAGACCCAGACCCTCTCCCTCTATCAGTTTACTAGGTTCTTCCAGACCCTCTCCCTCTATCAGTTTACTAGGTTCTTCCAGACCCAGACTCTCTCCCTCTATCAGTTTACTAGGTTCTTCCAGACCCAGACCCTCTCCCTCTATCATTTTACTAGGTTCTTCCAGACCCAGACCCTCTCCCTCTATCAGTTTACTAGGTTCTTCCAGACCCTCTCCCTCTATCAGTTTACTAGGTTCTTCCAGACCCAGACTCTCTCCCTCTATCAGTTTACTAGGTTCTTCCAGACCCAGACCCTCTCCCTCTATCAGTTTACTAGGTTCTTCCAGACCCAGACCCTCTCCCTCTATCAGTTTACTAGGCTCCCCTCATCAGACTCCAGACCCTCTCCCTCTATCAGTTTACTAGGTTCTTCCAGACCCAGACCCTCTCCCTCTATCAGTTTACTAGGTTCTTCCAGACCCAGACCCTCTCCCTCTATCAGTTTACTAGGTTCTTCCAGACCCAGACCCTCTCCCTCTATCAGTTTACTAGGTTCTTCCAGACCCAGACCCTCTCCCTCTATCAGTTTTACTAGGTTCTTCCAGACCCAGACCCTCTCCCTCTATCAGTTTACTAGGTTCTTCCAGACCCAGACCCTCTCCCTCTATCAGTTTACTAGGTTCTTCCAGACCCAGACCCTCTCCCTCTATCAGTTTACTAGGTTCTTCCAGACCCAGACCCTCTCCCTCTATCAGTTTACTAGGTTCTTCCAGACCCAGACTCTCTCCCTCTATCAGTTTACTAGGTTCTTCCAGACCCAGACCCTCTCCCTCTATCAGTTTACTAGGTTCTTCCAGACCCAGACCCTCTCCCTCTATCAGTTTACTAGGTTCTTCCAGACCCAGACCCTCTCCCTCTATCAGTTTACTAGGTTCTTCCAGACCCACCTCTCCCTCTATCAGTTTACTAGGTTCTTCCAGACCCAGACCCTCTCCCTCTATCAGTTTACTAGGTTCTTCCAGACCCAGACCCTCTCCCTCTATCAGTTTACTAGGTTCTTCCAGACCCAGACCCTCTCCCTCTATCAGTTTACTAGGTTCTTCCAGACCCAGACCCTCTCCCTCTATCATTTTACTAGGTTCTTCCAGACCCAGACCCTCTCCCTCTATCAGTTTTACTAGGTTCTTCCAGACCCAGACCCTCTCCCTCTATCAGTTTACTAGGTTCTTCCAGACCCACCTCTCCCTCTATCAGTTTACTAGGTTCTTCCAGACCCAGACCCTCTCCCTCTATCAGTTTACTAGGTTCTTCCAGACCCTCTCCCTCTATCAGTTTACTAGGTTCTTCCAGACCCAGACCCTCTCCCTCTATCAGTTTACTAGGTTCTTCCAGACCCAGACCCTCTCCCTCTATCAGTTTACTAGGTTCTTCCAGACCCAGACTCTCTCCCTCTATCATTTTACTAGGTTCTTCCAGACCCAGACCCTCTCCCTCTATCAGTTTACTAGGTTCTTCCAGACCCAGACCCTCTCCCTCTATCAGTTTACTAGGTTCTTCCAGACCCTCTCCCTCTATCAGTTTACTAGGTTCTTCCAGACCCAGACCCTCTCCCTCTATCAGTTTACTAGGTTCTTCCAGACCCAGACCCTCTCCCTCTATCAGTTTACTAGGTTCTTCCAGACCCAGACCCTCTCCCTCTATCATTTTACTAGGTTCTTCCAGACCCAGACCCTCTCCCTCTATCAGTTTACTAGGTTCTTCCAGACCCTCTCCCTCTATCAGTTTACTAGGTTCTTCCAGACCCAGACTCTCTCCCTCTATCAGTTTACTAGGTTCTTCCAGACCCAGACCCTCTCCCTCTATCATTTTACTAGGTTCTTCCAGACCCAGACCCTCTCCCTCTATCAGTTTACTAGGTTCTTCCAGACCCAGACCCTCTCCCTCTATCAGTTTACTAGGTTCTTCCAGACCCAGACCCTCTCCCTCTATCAGTTTACTAGGTTCTTCCAGACCCTCTCCCTCTATCAGTTTACTAGGTTCTTCCAGACCCAGACCCTCTCCCTCTATCAGTTTACTAGGTTCTTCCAGACCCAGACCCTCTCCCTCTATCAGTTTACTAGGTTCTTCCAGACCCAGACTCTCTCCCTCTATCAGTTTACTAGGTTCTTCCAGACCCAGACCCTCTCCCTCTATCAGTTTACTAGGTTCTTCCAGACCCAGACCCTCTCCCTCTATCAGTTTACTAGGTTCTTCCAGACCCTCTCCCTCTATCAGTTTACTAGGTTCTTCCAGACCCTCTCCCTCTATCAGTTTACTAGGTTCTTCCAGACCCAGACCCTCTCCCTCTATCAGTTTACTAGGTTCTTCCAGACCCAGACCCTCTCCCTCTATCAGTTTACTAGGTTCTTCCAGACCCAGACCCTCTCCCTCTATCAGTTTACTAGGTTCTTCCAGACCCAGACCCTCTCCCTCTATCATTTTACTAGGTTCTTCCAGACCCAGACCCTCTCCCTCTATCAGTTTACTAGGTTCTTCCAGACCCTCTCCCTCTATCAGTTTACTAGGTTCTTCCAGACCCAGACCCTCTCCCTCTATCAGTTTACTAGGTTCTTCCAGACCCAGACCCTCTCCCTCTATCATTTTACTAGGTTCTTCCAGACCCAGACCCTCTCCCTCTATCAGTTTACTAGGTTCTTCCAGACCCTCTCCCTCTATCAGTTTACTAGGTTCTTCCAGACCCAGACTCTCTCCCTCTATCAGTTTACTAGGTTCTTCCAGACCCAGACCCTCTCCCTCTATCATTTTACTAGGTTCTTCCAGACCCAGACCCTCTCCCTCTATCAGTTTACTAGGTTCTTCCAGACCCAGACCCTCTCCCTCTATCAGTTTACTAGGTTCTTCCAGACCCAGACCCTCTCCCTCTATCAGTTTACTAGGTTCTTCCAGACCCTCTCCCTCTATCGCTATCAATATTTTCACACACACAAACAATTCTCTCTTTCCATTTCCTTATGTTCCTGTCCTTGGCTCTTGGGCCCAGCTCTGACCGGAGCTTCACAGATGGCACACCATGAACGCCAAAACCCAGGGCACTGCCATCACAGTGTGACACACACACACACACACACAGAACAGCATGAAACGGCACGAAACTGCATGGAAAGTTAGTATGCATCAGCGCTTTACCCAGACACACACACAGTGCGCTTTACCCAGACACACACACAGTGCGCTTTACCCAGACACACACACACACACAGTGCGCTTTACCCAGACACACACACACACAGTGCGCTTTACCCAGACACACACACACACAGTGCGCTTTACCCAGACACACACACACAGTGCGCTTTACCCAGACACACACACAGTGCGCTTTACCCAGACACACACACAGTGCGCTTTACCCAGACACACACACAGTGCGCTTTACCCAGACACACACACAGTGCGCTTTACCCAGACACACACACAGTGCGCTTTACCCAGACACACACACAGTGCGCGAGTGTGACTCTTCCTTACCCTCTGTGCTGAGGCCAGGGCTGGAGGTGAAACTGGCCACGTCTACGATCTTCACCGCAAACTGCTGCCCTGTGTCCCTGTTGATACAGCGCCTCACCACACTGAAGGGACCCCTGGAAGACAGAAAACACAGTGGGTAAGTCACGTTTCACACACACACACACACACACACACACAGCAATTCCAGATCTACACCAGTGCCTTAGGAATAGGGGGAAGGGGTCGATTTGGAATTCATCCTTGGATATATCTGGCACCTTTACATTCTCTCCGTTCTTCCCTGTAGGCCTTCAGTAATCACATTGCAGTAACAAGAACCCAACAGCCATGAACAGCAGGTGGTAGCAGTGGGAACAGCCCTGAATATGATGGAGCCTATTTGAGGGAGCATAATGCTGGAGCTGTAGCAGCTAGCGACGTAGCCTAGCCTCCTCTCCTCCGCCTGGGGAATTACAGAGCAGTGGTGAGCACAGCTGGGAAGACTAAAATAAAAGCCCCATTCCAGAGACCTCGAGGCAGGGAGAAATAACATTGCTGACAGGGGCCTTGGACCAGGGTGTTGGGTTTGGGTTGAGGATACGGTACGGCAGGGAAGTGTACTGGGCATTGGGCAAGGTTGGAAATCCCAAAGGGACTGTGGGGCGCACACACACACACACACACACACACACACACACAGAGGAAAAACAGTAGTAGAGGAAATAAACCCAGAACAAACGCACACATTTACATACACACACACACACCCTCGCACGCAAGTCCCCATTGCACACTGTGCTCAGCTGTCCCGCTCAGTATAATCTTAAAGGCTGTGGCAGTGACACTGATGCTGACAAAGACGCGTGACTGAAAGGCATCTGACAGCACACACACATGGAAATAAGAGCCATCACTAAACAGCAATGCATAAAACTCAGTGGCAGGGATTCCAACTCCATCAAAACAGAGTTAAGGCTAAATCATAAAAGTTTCCTATAAAATAGGCCTACAACCTGAAAACCTATAAATACTAACCAATAGGTAGGGGGTTACAGCCACCATGTGTGGGCCTCTCCTACTATAATGATTAACCCAGCTCTCTGCCTCTGGTGGGAGGGAGGGGGAAGACTGACCCATATGCTAAAGAAAATATCCCCCAGACATGACTCAATCTGTGAAAACAGTGCAAGACTCCCTCAAATCCCCCCCCTCCCCCTCTCCGGTGGGGTTGAGCCCCACCGCCCTGGCTGACAGCCGTTTATCTCATTAAGACAAAGGAAGGAAAGAGGCACAAGCTGAAAAACAACTGCTGGTTCCCTTCCACCCTAGCTCCTCCTACGGTGTAACACTGGTTCCCTTCCACCCTAGCTCCTCCTACGGTGTAACACTGGTTCCCTTCCACCCTAGCTCCTCCTACGGTGTAACACTGGTTCCCTTCCACCCTAGCTCCTCCTACGGTGTAACACTGGTTCCCTTCCACCCTAGCTCCTCCTACGGTGTAACACTGGTTCCCTTCCACCCTAGCTCCTCCTACGGTGTAACACTGGTTCCCTTCCACCCTAGCTCCTCCTACGGTGTAACACTGGTTCCCTTCCACCCTAGCTCCTCCTACGGTGTAACACTGGTTCCCTTCCACCCTAGCTCCTCCTACGGTGTACGCCAGATTGAAGGGACAGAGGAGGTGTAAGTAATCAGGTGTGGGCTACACCTAGCCTTCATATGGATTATGATTTTATTCTACCATATTGTTAACACCTAGGTCTGCAAACACTGTAGTGGTGGTGGGGTTGGAAAGTAATTAAGGGAAATATATTTTTTTAAAGGATATATATATATATTTGCGAGAGAAAAAAAAACATGGGGGATTGGAAGTGATGCAGACAATTACATTGATGGAAGTTACAATCTATCTGCAATATTAAAGCTGATCTACCCTAAAAAATTGTTTTTTGAAATAATACAATCAAAACACTGAAGTGGTAGGGAATGGAGGTAAGGGGATGGGTGTAGAATTGGACTGGACTAGTATTGCCCAGCCTAACCGTCAATAAAACTACCATAATATCCATGACACTGTGACGAGCCAAAGGCCAGGGGAACTCAACGAGGTTGGAGGTCAATTTCATCTCAAATCAGCTCAAGAATTCAAATATCCTCACAGAAGATGATAGACTAGCTGCCCAATTTGAATTTGTGAATCGAATTGCAATTCATCCCCCTAGTTGCCGAATGTAGACTGAGTGAGTTCAAATGGAACTGACCCCGCCAAACCCCCCACCCCTGGAACGTGCCAAGGCAAGCGATCACACGCAGGAGTGTCATTCCACGGGGGAAGGAGTGCAAGGAAGGAGAGAGAGGGAGGGGAAGAGTCAGTATGCACTCTTTGATGACATAGGCACAGCTGTGCTCACAACATGGGCCTCCTCCCACGTTCAGCACACCCCTGCAGTGTTAGTATTACCCTAGAATTTGCCCCTCCCCTCCCTCGCTAGCTCGCTATGAAAGATGCGAGTGTTTGTGTTCTCAGAAGTACGGCAACTAATCAGTCTTGTTTTCTTTCTACTAAATGTCTTGGTAAGTCACGGTATTTAACAAACTTTAAAGTACTTTATTTAGGAGTGATCTGTTCGCAGGCAGCAGGTAGGCTGGCAGCTCCAGATTATTTGATTGACAGTTCTGGTGGCCTACTGATGGACTTTAGTTCCCCTTCAGAAGCACCATTCCTTTACAGACAAGTAAAACTCCCGTTCAGTGGCGCTTCTAAACCATCTCCAGAGAAGGTTTTGTGTCGGTATTTAAAAAGCTGTAGAGTACCTTTACAGACAGACATGCCGTAGCCAAGGCGCTTTCAACGGTGACTGCGGTAGATTTAACGTCATTGCCCGGTCCTAGCGGTCATAATGGGACCATTATTCTGCATTGTGAAATGACGTGAAATTTGTATGATTTTTTTCTTATAGTTTTAACGGAAAACCGATTTCAAAAATGACTGTTTAAATGGCAGTTTAAACGTTAAGCAAAATTGTCAACTTCTCACATCCCTAGTAGTGAGGAGTAAGGGAACGTTGCCTTCCATTGAAGTAGGCTGAGAATGTGACTCATACTTACTCTTTTTGTGTCAGAGTCCGATTACAGTCCAACAATGGTGTTAAAAACAACGAGGCGGAGTTCATTTAACTAGTCCCCGATGCCCAAACTGTGTAGACACTAATTGCGCCAAACACCTTCTAAAATGCCAAGTGTCTTGAGGTAGGAAAGTGGAAGAACACACAAGGCCCTAAATATCTGCTTGGTTTAATTTACTGGTTACTTGAAGAGAACAACCTTTTGAATATTCATGGTGGGCAATTAGTATTCATCCTGCTGCACAGGAGTGCGTCTGAAATTCACAGGCCGAAATACCTCCAGGACATTCAGCCAGTCTCAGAGCAGAGATATCCACTTCTCTCCCAGACTCAAGTACGGTAGTCTGAGAGCTGAACTACCAATTAAATGCACCCAACCATCGTGTTTCTTTTACCTACAACATCCCTTTCAGAATCAGATCAGATTGTGTTACATAAGAGAGGAAAACGTATGTAGGGAGGTAAGGAGAGAGGAGGAGAATCAAAGGAAAGAGAGGAAGAAAGCAGGCAAAAGTACATAGAGAGGTAAAGAGAGGGGAAGGAAGGAAGGAAGGAAGGAAGGAAGGAAGGAAATGAGGCACTTTTTGGGAAATAAACAGAGTCAGACACTGGAAGCCCAGGAGCCCTTAGATAAGCAGAGACCAAATTCGATATCACCTCCGAGTCCGCTGTTCTCAGAGCAGTCCCCAAACCCATTGGTAAGAATAAATCAGCCAGGCCAAACTCCCCAGAGTCCACTCTCTGTTAGGAGCTGACCACACACTTCCTGACAAATAGTGACGACAAGAAACAACGAGAGAAGAGAAAGTTAGAAGGAATCTAGAATTCTGAGAAGCGCCTCGGTAGGTGTTGGCAGATGGAGAATCTTAACAGCATGCCTAGAGTCAGTTACATTACTCATCTCATCATAATGGCTGAGGTGGAGAACAGTTCCTAGACCTGTAGATGAGGGTGTAGGCTAAACTGTCTGTGAATGAGTGGGCCCAAGACACATGCACAGTACAGGAAGAGGAAAGCCGGTGAAGGGTTTGTTGTTATGTTTGTTCAGGGATAGCTTCGCTTTCCTATGTTCTATCAGTAATGAATGAACTGAGTGTTACGGTTGCTCAGAGAATCCATTAGAGGCTATAAGACACACACACACACACACACACACACACACAAATGGTAGTTAGCTTTATGTGTAGCAAATGTGTTTATTGTATGTAGAGCTATGGATGAATTAAGAAAAACTGCTTTAAAAAAAAAACCTGCTTAAATTTAATGAGATCAATGCGATACAAAGCATTAAAACGTAGGTTAGGCTAGCAGTTGATGTGTAATTAGCTGAGCCAACGCGAGCCAGAGTACTGATCACTCCACCGGTTCCTAGCCATTCTGACAATATTCCAATCCTTCCTGGCCCTAATGAGTACCCCAGAGCCAGAATGGAGAGCCACGTGTGATCCCAGTTGCACTCGTCTGCATTACTATTCCCATGTAGAGAGAATCATTATGAGCAGAGACGGCTCAAATTACCCACGCCTCGCCCATCCCCTTCAACTGGAGCATAAATGCCCGGCATGAGCATGTCACTGTGTTTTACTGAAATATAACACACACAATGGGCTAATAAGTAGGATTGCATAACCCGTTTGCGTGAGATTGACTTCTCTCAGACAGATAAGGATGCAGTGAAGAGTAAGGCCTTGTGCCATCCTTTGTCAGAATAATGGCTGAATAGGCAATGGGCCTTAGTTCACTGCTCATTTAGAGGGTCACGCCTAGACTACTGTGCTTTGTCCAATCTGTTTATGCATTTGTTTTTATCAAAATTATTCAAACTAAATCGGAAGATATCTCATTTTTATATATTTTACAAAGGTTTGCTTCCAAAAGCACCAGTAGGCCTACTCCCAATGGTCCTGCAGTAGACAAATAGCTAAGCAATTGGTCCGAGTAACTCAAATAATGTCTACCAATACTCTCAAATGGGTATCCGAGTAACTCAAATAATGTCTACCAATACTCTCAAAAATGGGAGTCCACGTCTCCTTTTAACTTTCTTAAAGGAGGAGAAAGGAGAGGAGAGCCTGGCACTAGCTGGCCGTCAGCCAACTGTGTATGGATCCGGAGGAACTCGATTCCAACAGAGAGCCAGGGGGGGAGGGTTCCATTCTGGTCGATTCAGAATGTTCCAGATAGTGAGACTGAACACCCCATTCAGCTAGGTGTACAGTAAGCTACACCTCAGAGAACAATGAACATACTGTAATAGTCAACTAGCAGGTTATCGTCAGAGCTTGACCCTACTGGCAATCCTCCCCACCCACCCAGTCACCTCCCACAGTCACCCACCCAGTTACCCACCCACACAGTCACCCACCCAGTCACCTCCCTTGACTCCTACACAAGGAGGATCACAGACAGAAGTGTAGAGGCGGAGACTACAATGGAAGTGTGTGGTGGTGGTGGTGGGGGATAATTGGTCTGACGTACATGTTTACAAGGGGAAAATGTCAAGGGTCAACTGGTGAGTCAAGACAAAAGATGAGCGTATCTGATGAGAACGGTCATCTTCATTCTTCAGAATGGATCCCTTTTTCTGGCAGATGCTTTAGTCATACTGTACCGGGGTGTTTCCTATATTAAATGTTGTGAGATACTGAACGAGATCTGGAAGCAAGCGCTATAATTAAGCAATAAGGCCCGAGGAGGTGTGGTATAAGGCCAATATACCACGGCTAAGGGCTGTTCTTAGGCACGATGCAACGCGGAATGCCTGGACACAGCCCTTAGCCGTTGTATATTGGCCATATATCACAAACCCCCGAGGTGCCTTATTGCTATTATAAACTGGTTACCAACGTAATTAAAGCAGTAAAAATAAATGTTTTGTCATACCCGTGGTATATGGTCTGATATACCACAGCTGTCAGCCAATCAGCATTCAGGGCTCAAACCACCCAGTTTATTAAAAGAGATTAGGTAGAAATAACAGAGAGATTAAAACACTCCTCCAGCTCAGGAAGTGAGGCGAAACAAAGGCACAGTCATCCCAAAGGCCTTCTGCCAACCCCAAACCTCCACACTGTCGGCCAACCTTAGACAAATTACAGCGGAGGTGTGTTGCTGTGCGAGTGCTGTGCTAGCCCAAGACAATTCCCTTATCAGCTAACACGAACACCTGCATATGTCGCTGGTTGACATGTCTATTTACACTATACCAGACGCTGTCGGCGGAGTGTCACACCTACTTCGGTAAGTGTCACCACACCATTTCAATTATTATTATTATTTAAAAAATACAGTATCATTCACAGATCTACATTGTCAGTCAAATGTCTCTCGTCAAAAAAAAATGTCTGTTTTAGATCACAAACATCCTCAGAGGGCTATAAGCCACATGTGAAGTGAGCATTCCATTGGCAGTTATTGTTAAGGCTACATGTATGGAGGCAGATCTGGTAAACACATCCAGACTATATTACACTACATATGGGAATGTTGATTCTCAGAGCCATGCATGGAAGCACAGGCAACACTAGAAGCGTAAAAAAAAAAATGTTAGGCTGAAAAATCGCATCCGACTAAGCACAGCCGTCACATGGTGACAAACATTTGTTGCCGTGTCAACGCCGCTTTAAACGTCCCTGACTATACAGACCCTTGAGTGGCGAACACAGCACATCTTCAGTTCATCGAACACTCCCCATGAACTAACAAGGGAACGAAAACGTCTGAACCAATTGGAGCAAGGGATAGCAGGAGAGGAGTTCTAAGCCTCTGTTCGTTGGTTCCCTAGCTCTTCTTGACAGGCAGTGTGGTTTACAGGAAGAGGTCAGCCCTGGAGTGCGGCAGCGCCTTGCTGACATTAGTTATATATCCAGCCTCGGGGCAATCCTATTCCTAACCCTCCATTGTCTCCAATGATCTTCCTCAGCCTCCCCTCCCTTCACCCTGGGCTGAGGAAAATGATCCCCAGCTTTCAGCAGGAGAGGCTGGCAGAGTTCTCTACCTAAAAAGACACTGGCTGGTACTCAAAGTGCTTTTGTCTGACAATCGCATAACTGTCAAACTAGGCTACATCGCCGGTGGAGAGAATCGATTTTGGAATCGTGCTTTTTTGTTCGGCTCTCTTTCCCAAAGCTGGGATATGATCAAGTTTATAAGAAAAGATTTGCTTCACTAAACCGAACCTGGTGATGTAGAGTGAAATAAACAAGGTAGCGTAGCTGTTTGGGTAAAATACCTCCTTGTGCCCTGACAACTATGAGTGAGAAAAGAAGGATGAAAGGAGGAACAAATGATGTTGGGAAAGGGAAGGTAGGAGGCCATGAAGCCCTTTCTGATCATGCTGCTAACATAGTCACGGTGTACGCTCCGCTGACTAGAGGCCCTCTCTGCGTTGCTGCACCAAGGTATGCCCTGGGCGGCTACTTATTTAACAGCTGTCCCGAGACCAGTATTGTCACCCACCTCATAACGTCTAACACTAGGACTGGGTCAAGTAGACCAGATCCTAGATCAGTCACTGAGTGAGGAGTAAACCGAAGCAGAGAGCGCCCCCAAACAAAGAGTAGAGCCTGAGGGGCTGAAGAGCAATCAGCATGTGTCTCAGCCTGGACCCTAATGGACCCACAGATCTCGACTGAGCGTAGAGGGGGAGGGGAGCTAGGCCAGCTCCAAGACTACAGCTGCCTGCCTGCCTGGTCTCCATATGAAGGGGTGTGATCATCAGCCACAACAATGGCCTGCACCAAATAGAAGAGGCCCTCTTCAATCAAAAACCACCTTGTTCCTGCAAGAATGCATCTTAGGATTTATGTGCTCTATAAATCAATGTTTATAGTGTGAAACAGATAGAAAACTGGACTGCAGCTGGGCCTATCAATTCTCTCAGAGTTGGAACTGGGAAGAATGCGCTTTAAACATTTGGTCACTTATTCTGGAAATCTCGTAACCGGTTTTTACTGAATTGGCCTAAACCCAGAGTTGCTACTTTAGATTTTAGACTAATTGTCAATCTAGGGTTAAATTAGGTTGCCTCCTAAGTCTCTTTGTTAGACAAATCCAGCCTAAATAGATCAGGGATAAACAAGATCATTAACTGCGTGTGCAATGCTTAAAAGCCCATCAACAATAGGATTGGCCACCTCTGGTTGGTGGGGATCAATAGACTGGTCTGCAATTGACAGGGCAGGAACAATGAGTACCAGTGCGTGATGATATCAGAACACAGGTGCAGCCATAGAACACAGCAGTATACCCAAAACACTGAATGTGAATCTATTCTGGTGAAGAGGTTTCATCCTCCCCAGGAGCATTTGCCCCATCTCTTAAAGTAGGATCAAGAAGTAGTATGTGACATCATCGTAATGACGATCTGCAGCCAATGTCTTGTCCCAAATGGCCAATGATACTCAATGATTATGACTATAATAACCCTACATCTGAATCTGAGAGAAGAGTGTAATGGTGTTGACTGTAGTAGTTGTGGAGATCGTTATAGGCCTAGTTGTAGTTGCCAAGCCCGTTTACATTTCAACTTAAAACTAGAAATGGCCCAGCTTTTGAAACGTATAGAGCCTCTGTTCCAAACCACAAATGTGTCACTAGGCCTATTTGTAGTAAAATAATAAGATGTTATATTGTCATATACACCGGATAGGTGTGGTGAAATGCTTTGTTTTACAGGGCCAGCCATAGTAGTACAGCACCCCTGGAGCAAATTAGGGTTAAGTGCCTTGCTCAAGGGCACATTGACAGATTTTTCACCTTGTTGGCTCGGGTATTCGAACGAACCAGTGACCTTTCAGTTACTGGCCCAGCACTCTAACCACTAGGCTACCTGCCGCCCAGTACCTCCTCATCAAAATCATTTGTGTCCATCTGAGAAAGCTGAATGGATGCACAAAACATGAATGAAGTAGTGCCTTCTCTTCATCTCTGGATCTAGATTGGGAAATGTTTTGAATATGCGTGAGCCAATTAACTTCAATTTGGAAAGCTATATTCTCTCCTGCCATGGTAAATTAAGATATCCTACCCAGATAAAACAATGCACTTGGCTCTTGAACTAAACGGGGGGCTTCACCATACATTATGGGGCTTCACCACACATTATGGGGCTTCACCAAGTCAGTAGGCCTAACTGGTTTCCCATTTATTGAACATATGCTTATTGAACTCGTTAGTGTGTAAGTGATTTTACATAGGCCTGTCAATAGATGGGTAGTGTGAGGTTTTGTATGACCAACTCACCTACAAGTAGGCCAAGTAAAACAGCTGTCATGATGGTGGTGGCAAATAATATTTGTAAGGCAATTGCTTCCATACAGAAAAAAATACAGGCAGAGACACACACATAGAGCAGGGCATCTCGCAATACAATGCATTCAATGCAAACAAGAGGTTTCATTTATTATCATTGTTCAGTTCATAAAAATATGCTGACACTTACTTCCCAATCACCTCGCACAGCTCGTAGACATCCTCGAAAAGCACGTCGTCGTCCGCCATGGTCCAAAGCAAACGGGGATGCTACCCCCGTGAAATTCGCCCCACACGGTATTATTTGTAGAGAAGCCAACGGCCTCAAGTGTACAGCTCTGACTTATCCTCGTTGATGGAGAGGGGGAACTGCCACGGAATACCCCAGCAAGCTCTCAGAATTCCAATGGTCGAATAATTCTTGGTTCCAAAATTAATTTCCCAAATGGAAAACCGATGGAGAAGGTAACGTTAGCCAGCTAGCTAGAGCGCTAAACTACATGCGCTGGGTTTAGCTAGACCGTTTTTGACACTCCTCGGCCCCACCTTCTCCTTCTCTCCCGGCTGGTTAATCCAACGACCAGAGCCGAGGGCGCGGAGATTTTTCAACGGTTTGCACAAAACACACCGCTTTGCATGCCCCGAGATTGTATCTTCGGTTAATGCCTAAGTTACCAGATACCTCTTCTTGTTCGATGCATCCGATGATGCCTCTGCCCGAGAAGGCAGCTTGCTCCCCCGCAAGCTAGCTGGCTAACTATAAAATGGTTGGCTATCTCCTAGCTATCTGGATTTATTTTACCGTTTGAAATAGCTTACTAGCGCCGTTATTGCGCTGAGCACACCCAACGTATCACATATGTCTTGGAATATTACCGCACATGCAAAACAAAGGTTGCAAACAGCTCAGCTACCTGATCTTAAATCAAATACCTTCATGCTTATCTCGTAAAATGTGCATGCATGTATATTTCGTTTGTATGTTTAAAATAAGATATTATTTCGTATTCCAGTCTTCTTCGAGCACCGCTGCTCCAGTTTTTACGCTGTCTCGGATGCTGCTCCTCCGGCTTCGAGAAATGGAAGACTCCTCCCTCTCTAGGTTACGAAACTGGTGTGTGGAGAGCCATAATGGCTTCGTAAGCGCGCTCAGGCTCCTTGCTAATTCCAATGCCACTTGAGCCAAGATGCCGTTCAGGGCACCACCCTCCGAGTCCCCCAAGGCGCAGTTTCCTAATCGGTTTCACACTCCCCATTCCACCAATCCACGGTCGCATTCAATGCACCGCGCGCACGCGTTGACACCATCAAAAGCCCATCACCTTACGTCAGCGTTTCCACAATCTTTTCCCTGCCCTCTCAATAATGTTTATAGTGTATTAATTATAACTTTCCATCTGATACAGATTCGTCTGGACCAGTATTGCACGTCTGTAAATAAGGGTAACAAAAAAGGACCAGCATCCATAGCAGCATTGGACATTATTTTGCTGTGCTGCTGCAACATAAATGGGCCTATGCATTATACGCCCGGCTGGGTTAGCAGAAGAATAAGAGATTTGAATTGATCTCTGTTGTTCAGGTGTACGTTGAGAGATATTCTCTAATAAGAAGTGATAAGAGACCTGACAGATATTAGACCTGTTAGGCATAGTCATGTCACAGCCACATCCTGGATCTGCCACTTCGCCTCTCCGCTAAATGTATCTAGCAGCCTAGTGCTTACAGGGAGGGGCTGGTTCTATCTGTGGAGTTGCATCAGATGCTGTCTGATAAGAATTAAACAAAATTGGTAACTTGTTGTTATAAAAGTGTATGTATCAGAAAAGCTGTAAAAACAATAAAAGATATGAGTCCTCCGAAGAGGATGGGTTAATAAAAAATTAAAATAATAATAATAATAACTTGTTGGTACCAAAGCTGCTTAGTGGTTCTTGTTCTATTGAATCACACAGAAACAACCACGTAGCCTAACTCATAGGTTATTGCAATATAACTACCATTCTACCACGTACCTTTTCAGTAAATACCTGGTAATTAATTGGCTTAAAGGCATTGAATGCACTGCTTTGCTTTTGACTGATCCCTGGGCCACATTGTTGACACACCTGGGCCAATGTATTTGTATTATTCGGCCCCAACTTCACAGCTGAGTGAGTCACTCTGGATTGGTTGATACTGCCCCCTTGAGGTGGTCATACAGAACATAGAGATATTATTAAATTACTAGAGGGGTTATGTCATAAACCCTAAAAGTTCCAGAAGGGGGTGAAAATGGCAGCCAGGGAGAAATCCAAACCAATCTAATTGGAATGAATGGCAGTAGAGGCAAAATCCTGATTTTACTTAGGCGGGAAAATAAAAGTAAGGCATGTGATATCAGAAATTGTGTAATATAATTATTGTCAACCTAAAATATTGTCATATAATTATAAATACAGTTTTCTTCAAATTCATTATTTTACACAATATCTTACAACAGCACTGGCAAACAATGGTTAACCAACTCCCTGACCAAAATGGCTGACCTTATGCCATCATAAGAAGGTTCATGTCCATTCTAGTATTCTAATTCCTAATTCTATGATACAGAACTCCAAATCTAGATGCAATGCAGGAATAATATGATAATATCACACAGGTAGAATTATTTTCATTCAAGACTCACTAGTCATAGGCTCTGTATTATACCCCAAATACTTTCCAAATACATAAGAAATACATTTACTTTCACATAGAATCTTCCTTCGGAAACAGAAATATGTTTCAGTCTACCCAGGCTGGCATTATTATGACAAATTCACTCCAACTCAGAGAGAAATTATCCCATTTTATCCATTTTAATTTTTTTCTCATGAATAATTTCTGTAATAGGCCTAAAATGGTCCCTATCTATCAGTTGTTTAATAAGACATGCTCCATATAAAAAGGCAGCTTCTCGCTATACAAATTACTATGAATAATGAACATTGTTATTCTAACATGCATTGGCGTTTCATCTCTGACTTTGTCCACTAACTAGTACTACAGAGAGGGTATTGCGTAACCATACTAATGACAGCTCTCAACAAACTGATTGTGACAGAGTTAATTATTGCATGGATTGGACCCTTTGCACCCAGCTGCCTGAAGGCATGGATTATGTTGTATCTCAATCGTATAATTTATTTCCTGTCTCCTGTCTTTCCTCTACTAATATAAAGTAACTGCACTGGTGAAAGCCAATACCTAGTATATGCATACACCATATCGAATTCGCCTTTCCTATTTTTTCAGATCAGTGCAGATGAAGGAGATATGGGGAGAGGTTTAACTATGAAGAGGCAGCCCTTAGGTTACGATCAATGGATGAATAACTCCACAATGGCTTTGAGCAGCCTGACTGAGGTGTACTGGTATCTGGTGCCACTAGGGCGAGCTGTTATTGTAAAGCGTCCCTTGCAGTTTCCATGGCGCTCGTACTCTGGCTTTACCCTACTATTGGTTGGATCTATTGGGGGCTATTGATGATCCGATTGGTTGGTGATGTGGTCATCGGATGGTGGAGAGTGGGTCTCATCTCATTCCTCCCACTCTAATATCCCCCTCTACCCCTATACCATTACACATGGGCACACTCACAGATAGACAGAGGGAGCAGGATAGAGGTCAATACAAAGAAAAAGGCAGGACTGGAAAGAGAAAGCGAGAGGAACGGAGAGAGAGAACAGAGAAAGAGAGTTGAAAAGAGGGAAGGCCACACCACACCACAAGAGAGCAAGAGGAAGAGAGAGAGGGAACGAGAGAGCAGTTTCCATAGCAACAGGGAGGGACCAGTGGTAGTGTGGTGCTGGCAGCTATAGTAACACACAGTAGAGAGAGGTACTCTGGTGAGGTAACATCATGGCTGCCTCTGTTTTTCAGCTTCATTCAGCTCAATGGACATTGAACAGTCATTATTTACACAAAATCAATATGCCTCTGACAGGACATTATGCAATTACAATAAATCAATACAATTTTATTTGCAAGAAGGTTTTTTCTCAAGTCAACTGACAAAGAGTACTTCATAAAACCCGGACCTAACCCCCTTAGCTACAGAAAGCCTATCAGGCCTAAACCCCAATTCAATGTGCATTTAATATAAACCAAAACATCTTTAATTAATTAATTAATTGATATTGTACTCTGTGACAGAGGTAAACTGAACACAAAAAATGACAATTGGTCCTTATTTCAGATTGATTTGGTGAGTATCTTCCTTTGTCTCTTGGTACATGCAGTCCTTTCAAACACGGAGTTCACAATGTAGATGAAGACTTTGTGGTGAAATATCTTAGTATTGTGACAAAGCTCATTCATTGTTGCTGTGACATGCATGGTAGTTATTACAGAACCATCCTACATGCTGAAGCAAGGAAGCATCCATTTCTATCCACATCATAATATCTGGATATTTGCATTACCGGAACTTATAGGCAGCGTTTACACAGGCGGCCCGATTCTGATCTTTTGCCCATTTATGGGCAAAAGCTCTGACCTGATAGATCAAAATATCAATAATTGGGCAAAAGATCAGAATTGGGCTTCCTGTGTAAATGCATCCATAGAGTTACTGAAATCTGAAAAGTCACGCTGACTTTAATGATCAAAATAAGTATATTGTTGGGAAGTTAAAAGTGTCAAGATAGACTGTTAATCCACTCAGTGTGTACACACCAAGGCCTGATTGTATGCATGTCTGCCATGCAGTCCAGTGACCATGCACACAACTGTTTACATTGCTAACCAACAAAAATATGGCAGCTTTATTTGACAAAACAGAAACATAAGACATATCCATACAGTTATGGTTGGTTATCAAGATTTCAAAACAGCATTCAGGAAGTCAGAACACAAAACATTTTAGGTTAACAGCAGTAAGAGGTTAACAGAAACAAATGGCACATCATACTCCTGACACGTAATATTTAAATAGTTAAAGACATAATATGGAGCAACTCATAAGCAACTGAACACTGACTTTATACTGTGCATTTCCTTCTATCTATAAAACTGATAGCATATTCTACACATGACTAAAGCACATGTTTTCCTCTTACTACACTGATAGCAGGTTGACATTTATTGGAATGAGTCTTGCCCTGGAGGCAGAACTGAGCGATGTCCACTAGATGGGCCAGCTGCAAAGTCAAAATTGGCTATATTGTATAAATTCATGAAAACTACATTGAGCTTTTTGGTCTAAATTTAAGATTAGGGTTAGGCATTAGGGTTAATAGTGTGGTTAAGGTTCGGTTTAAAATACGATTTTATGACTTTGTGGCTGTGCCAGCTAGTGACCACTCTGCAGAGCTGCCTCCAGAACAAGATTCATGATGAAAAACACTAACCTGCACTACCTACAGTACATTGGCAAGCAAAGGTGCAGTGATCAGGTGTTGGTATATTAACCCCGTAACCACAGGTCTGGAGACACATTTTGCTGAATAGCACATGGTGGTTAAACTTCGGTCTGAATGTAGGGGGAGCTGGGTTGTGTCCCAAATGGCACCCTATTTCCTACATAGTGCACTACTTTTGACCAGAGCCCTATGGGCAATTGGTGCCCTTGGGCCATGGTGCCATTTGGGACACAGCGCTGATCCTAAACCTGTTCTTCCAGGTAAAAGAGGGCACCAGAATGACAGGGGCTGAGTAATCCTATGTCCAGTGTGTGGTGCAGTATATTAGTAGTATATTATGGTGTATCAAGAGGTGTCGCGTTGTGCACTTAAAGGGACATTTCTAACATTTTCAACTTCGTATTCATCATCTCCAGCACTACCCTAACATCAACGTATGTGAAAATGGCACGTTTCTATGTTTTGAAGTCAAAATGAGTTTTTCTAATGGCATCTGGTGTGCATTGTGATTTCAACCAATTATGAGTAGGCATTGCCTACTAATTGATTAAAATCACATGATGCACACCATATGACGCTGAACGAATATATATATATATATATATATATATATATATATAGCCGATTCAAAACATTTTCACATACATTGATGTTGGGGGTAGTGCTGATGATGAATATGAAGTAGAACAATGTATATCCTTTATAGTCTGTTCACTGATGTGTTGTACATGGTGTAGTACTGGGTCGTGTTCAGTAGGCACGAAACACTCCGAAACGGCACTATCTGAACTTGTCCAATAAGAATGTTTGTTTCTGTTACAGTTTGCCTTGATGAACACGACCCTGCTTTCTTGTGTTGTGTAGTAAGACCAGGAGGGTTGGTTACAGGTACAGGGTGTCCATATACAACACGCCCAAACAACTGATCCTGGATCAGACTCCACCAGATAAATATAATAAAAAGGAGGGTGGACAAGCTAGACTCAGATCAGTTCAGCAGCAAGGGAAAAGAGCACCCAGGGGGGCATAAATTGGCAGCTTCACATGTTAATCTTTCTCCCAAACCCGTCTAATGACTCCTTCCGTGCTGGGAGAAAGACAACGATTCACAGTTAATGACAACATCCCGTGTGGCGACTCAGTTCACACTAATGACAGCTTCCTTCTTCCTATGTGACAACTTCCTCAGTTGTGGATTGGCCCCGACTCCCTTAAGAGGCCAAGCCCAGGAGAAATCCACCCACAAACCCACTGGACAGGACGATGTTCCTCTTGACAAACTCTGTGGCCTGCAGAGAGGGGAAGGAGAAGAGAAAACAAGCAAACTGTGAGAGGTCACCTCCAATAACTGAAGGGTTAGAACTGATAATAGATGGCAAAATTAGAATCTCATACGCAGGGTATACTGTGATAAATCCAGGAATGTGGTTGTACATCGTGTGAGTTCACTAGAGGGCGCTGTTGCTGCATTATTAGTCCATCAAATGGATGCGGATGACTCAGGTATTTATGAATTTAGCTATTTCTCCCAAATATGATAATTAAGTATACTTTTTTTCTCATAAGTACATGCACTGCAAGGCACTGAGATTCAAGGGCACTGTAAATCCAATTGAATCAAAAAAGCAGCTCCCACACCCAGGTACTGGTGTTGGTCTCATGGAATTAATTAACAATTAGATAAAGGACCATGTGCACGCACACATCTCAAACCTGTTCACCTTTTAGAATCACATAATACTATAGGCACAATAGCCTACCATAGAGTTACGATTAGGAAAGACAGGCAGTGTTATTGATACCTTTACCTCCTCGATGAAGGAGTTAATTTCAGGGGCTGCTTGCTTGGTTCTCTTCTTCAGGTGTTTCTTTGCTTTATTCACATCCTTCTCCACTTTCTTCCAGTCCACCTGCACGTAGCCACTGTGATTCGCTATCTGTAGGAGAAGGTGCAGAAATGAAAATTAGTGGTGTTTGTTGGTTTGCATTTGAAGTGGCACTCCGTTCATGTTATTACATGTGATCTCATTGGAATAGAGATGTGTATTATATCAGTACCCAGCATTGACTCAGTAAAAATATGATGCATCTCTAACCTGTAACAACAGGAACCCTCCACCTACGGCAGTAGCAGCTATCTTCCCTACTCTCTGGAACAAGTATCCTGCACACCTGAATGTGAGAGAGAAGGAGTGACTTATAGCAGTGTTGTAGTACTCGAGTCCAGGACTCAGACTTGACTCGGACTCAAGTCACAATTTTCATGGCTCTGCTCGGACTGGACCAGTAGTGACTTTGTTGTCAGAAAATCTCTCTTTGTTGCATAATTTAAAATAGGGTGCCTACTAGCTACAACAGCAAATGTTAGAGAGCTGTATTATCTAGATATACTCCCGAGTGGCGCAGCGGTCTAAGACACTGCATCTCAAAGCTTGAGGCGTCACTATAGACCCCCTGGTTCGATTCCAGGCTGTATCACAACCGGCCGTGATTGGGAGTCCCATAGGGCGGCGCACAATTGGCCTAGCGTCGTCCGGGTTTGGCCGGTGTAGGCAGTCACTGTAAATACGAATTTGTTCTTAACTGACTTGCCTAGTTAAATAAAGGTAAAATACAATTTTAAATTTGAAAAAGACTTTAAATGTGCAACAGTTTAACAGAATTTAGATTTTTTAATGGTTGGACCGCACCTTTTAGCACTACCAAGGGACTTGTGACTCAAGTATAAAGGACTCGGACTTGAACACTTGGGACTAGGGACTTGACCTCAAGGTTTAGTGACCTGACTATATCACTGACTCATACCATGTATTTCATCAGTGAAATGTGTTGATGTGTTTACTAGGGGCCAAAGATCCACACATATGTAGCCTCTACACCTTTGCTTTGGGTTACATACCAGCCAGTGACCCCTCCCATCATGATCTGCGTGGTCACAGAGTATTTCTCTGCGAGGGGACCAGAGTTATTCCCAAACACCATGCTCCACCATTGGTGCCTCCGGGCGTACTCTGTCAGGTCCACCACCTCATAGGTCTCGTCCTCGCTCTCCGGCTCTGGATCATCCTTATCTGATAAGATGTCATCTGGGATGAAGGAAAGACATACAAAGAACTTAAGCTGTTTTGCTTTCACTTTCTGTAATCTAGGCAACCTAGGGGCAGGATTCAGGTCCAAATTCAGTCCAATGACCTCACAGTCAAGAAACAGTTCCAATGCATGCATCTAAAGCTTTGCTGTAACTTCAAAGTAGTATTGACAGGATACACAAAACACATTCATTCATAGATTATTGATTTAAAACATGACTGGAATACTTGTTTCGTGAGTAATCACGTTCACGTCATTAGTATAAAGTGTATATCAGCGATAACGTTACTGTTGTCGGAATAGGAGCCATGGGTGACAAACAAATAACTTTACAATGCCAATGGCTGGTATTTGGGGCGATGGGCGATTGCATGCCATTGTTGTTTAGAAATTAGGCTAAATTGCTAGCAACAAAGCTAGCCATCCAGTCAGTAAAGCCCCACTGTCAAAAGCCGCAGCTGAACGAATAGCAATATTTAAGTGTTTAGATGTCTTGCTAATGGAATTAGCTATATATAATACAGCTGATTCGTTGTTATAATTCGAGATTATTTTATCCATAAACAGGGGCTAGCACTAACCTTCTTTGCGATCCGCCATTTTGGAGAAAATTACATCAGGATGTTGACAGCTGTATGCATGCCACGCCCCTGAGCTTTATAAACCTCTGCTGGCCCCGCCTACAGAATGATGCTTTGCCACATCAGTATTTTAACACTTTGATCTTCCTTCTCTGAAATGTTGCAAAATGTTGACAATTTCATTTGTAACCATAAAAATGTTCCATACAAAATAAGATTCGATTTCCTTCATATTAGATTCAATTTCTGCCCAAAATAGCTATCAAAAAAGCTGTTTGGATAATTGGATTTGAGGATTTACATTGGATGGATAGATTTGTCTTTGTCTAACAAATGACAAAGTCTGGGTTATTTTGAAAATGTCTCTAGCTGGGGGAAAAAAACACCAACAAGAATGATTGCTATTCATTTCATTTTCAAGACATGTACAAAAGTGAGAATGTAATTCATAACACAGTAGATAAACACAAATACAGTAGAACTAGCTAGTACATTTTAAAAAATGCAAACAGATCAAATTGGTATCAACCACAAAAATGTATAGGAATGTCGATGTCTAGGGCAACGATGATGTCATCCAATCTATTATTATGATTGCAAGGTGAGAGACATTTGTAGTTACACAGTCCTAATCAGAATTCTTACCTCCAAACATCATTGCAACGTTTTATTTAGACATACTTCCCCATTAACAGCAAATAATACTGGTATCAAGTATTTGCACACATTTCTCAGAAGTTGTGACACTTAAATGTATTTAGTAATATGACAGTTGTTTGCATGTAGCTAGTTAACATAGTTATTTATGCACTTTGCAAAACAAATCAATCAATTTGAATACCTATACAATACAACCATACACAAACTGCATTTTTGCTTTTGAGAAAATAATGAAAATGTATAATTGATTTTAGTGGTTTGTAAAAAGCTAAATGAAGATGGGTAAAAAAAAATAATCTAGTCATATGCTGATATTCAGACGTATCTATTGGCTGAAGAGGTAGGAGAGGCGTGACTACGGCGGCGCGTGGGTTCGCTTGCTTGTGTGACACAATTATAACAACTTTAAGCTGGTGGCTGTGGGGAATTTTATGGTCAAATAATAGTATTTTCAAACTGCAAGAATTGCACTTCATGCATTACATTTTATTAGTTGCATAAACCGTGCCTAAAAATGTGACGCGAAGACTTTTTGGAGGGGTACTTGTTTTCCTGAAAGGATTTACCATTTTGAATTGCGTTTTTGATCCTGGAGAAAAGTTTATTCTATCTAATCAATTTTTTGTTTTCCCTCTTTGATTTGGTGGAGTATCTCGTTCGCCCTCTCGTCGCGATTCCATGCAATCGTGCGGAGTCTCGCTCGCTGTTGCTGCCTGCGCTGCTGCTCGGAGTCTCGGCTCGGCTTCTGGTGGTGATGAGGAAAAGAAAATGGCGGCGGGAAAAGCCAGTGAAACCGAGGAGGACTTTCCGACGCTGACAGCCCAAGAGAGGGACAGCTTGGTCGGAATTGACAGGTCGGAGTCAAAGCCCTGCACACACCTCTAGTGTATTCTTAATATTCTGTACACGCGTTTACCGTTTTTATACGTTAAATCCATTTGCACGGCAGTGAAAGTGATACTGAACCGCCTGTGTTGTCTTCTTGCTTGCAGCTCACTGTTTGGATTTCAGAGGCTTCATGAAGATGGCGCCAGAACGAAGGCCTTACTGTTGAAGGTAGCTCGCTAAGTTGCAAACACACAGGACCAGCCGGTCGTTGAACCACAACACTTGCACCTTCTACATTCTTACCCACAGAGTAATACATGTAACTATGTTATCCTAACAAACATAGCCAGTCCACTCTCAGGTGAGAGCACGGACTCTGGTTAACCATACACCCATCACACGATGTGCGCAGAGCGACCCTGCGGCTACGCAGCGTTCCTACCCTACTTCTCTCCTTCGCTAGCTAATCCAATAGTGAAAATGAACGGCTTTTCCATTGCATAAACACATTTTAGTAACCCAACTGGCTATGTTCGTTGTGTTATTAGGGTGGCCTTGCATTTATCTAACTCGTCAAGTTGACCAACTTAGCTATTTGATAGTCACAAAAAGGCTTGCCATATCAAATGTTTCTGCCAAGTTGGTTTGTATTGGGGTGCAGTAGAAATGGCTAACAAGCCTGGTAGTTGAAGAAGCTAGCTAATTAACGTTAGCCAGCTGGCTGTGTAATATAACATTTGAAGTACATACTTGTGAACTAGTCGCTAGTCATTTATATTGATAAGAAGAACCATCACATGCAACCCTTTAATTTAGCCTGCTAGCAAAGGGCTATCTAGCTAGCAATTCCCCTGCTAATTTGCTAACGTTAACTAGCTTGTGAAACGTGCGTTGTTGGACTCTGGAGTTGGCTAGCTCATTCTGAATGTTAGCTAGCTAGAGATTCAGTGGTCAGGCACATATATCATTGAATGATTTGGCATTAGCCAGTGTTTTTTTTTACAGCTAAAATCATCACTGTGATATAAACATAAGTTAACGTTAGATCGTCAGCTAGCCAAAGCTACCGAGTATGATAAAGTAACCTTTAATTGGTCAGAGAACTAGCTAACGTTAGGAAAGCTACGTTGTTTTAATGGCGATTTCACGTTTTATCACAGAGTAGACTTCCCATTATGTCAGGAAAGTATTTTTGCTTGCTGCACTGTGTATCTGGCTCGTGCAACATGTATGCATGCATTTGAGCCGTTCTCGTGCCCCTGAGTTGGTGTTGATTGTGAAAACGTTATAAACTTGTGATGGGCTCGATACGGGCTGTTCCAATGGCTGCTAACTAGCTAAACGCGTTAGCTGTTTGGATAGCTAGCTAGTAATGGCTGCTTGGGCCGGTCCAAGATGGCGGGACAGGGAGGAGTGACACCGAAATCTAGCTATGTGGGGAGCTCAATAAAAACCTATATCTAACGAAATTACATGCAATTCGTTTGCAGGTTTTGATTGACCCCTTTCGCCGTGTTCCACGCAGTGTGGCTTATGTTGGTTTGTTGACAGTTTTCATGTGTCCCTTCGTAGCTACGTTTTGCATCACAGCATCATCAACCTGTAGCTAGCACAGTGAACAAAGGGCAAAGTTGCAGACATTTCTTAATTTTTGCGCATTGTATTGAATTTGTAATGTTCACAGTTGGTGTTTACAATGGACGAAGTATGGGGATAGAAGCTATGTTGCCACAGTAAATAAATTATTGGCTTCCCAGGGTGCTTAGAAAGTAGGCTTGCCAGCGAGCTAGCATGCTGGGTTACTAGCTACGTAAACAAAAAAGGATAATCTACTGCAAATTCAAATTTTTACATTTTAGTCATTTAGCAGACGCTCTTATCCAGAGCGACTTACAGTTAGTGAGTGCATACATTTTTAATACTGGCCCCCCATGGGAATCAAACCCACAAATCACTGGAAAGATGATGGCAAACTGGCCACACCACTATCCCAGCCTCAGTTCAAACCCTCACCAATTCAGCCATTCTCCCTGCAATGTTTCCCCTAGGATTTTTTTCAGAAAAGTTGGCGTGGTAGTGGCAAATGGCGCTTTTGCTGACTGATATTTTAGAGGCCCTCTTGGCAGCAGAGACAATGTTGATATTTTAAAGTTAATTTCCTGCAATTCTACACGTTTTCCCATGTGGCTGAGAGAAATGCAGTTTTAAAGCTAATTTCCTGCAATTCTACACATTTTGTCATTGCTTATCCTGTGTTCTTACGCTATTTGAGTGACAAAAAAAATCAATGGGGACCAAAATGCCATGACATGTTTAGAATTTGATTCTCCTGACTGTCTAGTTTTTATTTTGGTGATTGTTAGTTATCAATGGTGATCTTATAAAATATATATATACACACACAGTACCAGTCAAAACTCATGAGTAGGTGTGTCCAAACTTTTGACTGGTACTATATGTGTGTATATATATCTTTTTTCCTACATACTTTATATCTGTGTTTACTCGTTTAAGTTGACACTGAAAATGTTTAGCATCCCGATAATTATTTTATGTATTTTTTATTTATTAAAAAAAAAAACATTTAAAATAGAAAATGAATACAGGGAAAGACTGCTCTGTCTCAGCATTTAGCTGGGACTTTATACCCATGCATTCTGTCTGCATTTATTCTCTCAAGTGATGCAGGGGGCCAATGGAGGAATGACCCCTTTGTCTCTTCATATCTGAGATACAGTTAATTTTAAAATGTCATGTCCTTTTTTTGCTTTTTTAGCTCTCACTTTAAAGGTTGCCTAGATTCATATTGTATAGGTTAAAGGTACTCCTTATTTCCCTACTCTGAGATGTGGGGGCAGATGCTAGCGGGACGACGCATACTAAAACCAGTCCCTTGCTCTGTGGGGAATGCGGCCCCATGTAACCTTACTAGCTACCCTACACCCTGGTATTCACCTCAGCCATCACGTGATGCACTCCTAGGGATGTGGTCAATTTAAATCTTGACATGAATCAAACATATTTTCCATGCACTAAATGAATGACCCCTATGTGTTTCTCCTGCATTGCACCTGCTTTCGCAATCATTTTTGCTGCTTTTTAAAATGTGTATGTTGATGTAGCCAACCTCCATCAGCTGTTTTATGGCGCATTGACCACCAGGAATAAGTTTGGACATTATGATAGTCCCGTGTAGCTCCCGTGTAGGGTTGTGGGTTCGTTTCCCACGGGGGGCCCAGTATGAAAAAAAGAAATGTATGCACTCACTAACTGTAAGTCGCTCTGGATAAGAGCATCTGCTAAATTACTAAAATGTAAAATGATGATAAAACTAGTAGCCTATGTGAAGCTACTAACTCAACATTTGTTAGACAGTGTCACTTAATTTTTTTAAACTGGAACCTTTTTCCTCAAATGGTTTGACCAGATTTCTATATCACTCGTCTCCCGATTTTTAGTTTTTTGTTGCTGTGAGGAGCTTTACCGCTCTTTCTCTTCTACAGCTTTATTAGTTTTGAGTGTCTGCCCTGTCTGGCACAGTGCACAGTCGCTCTGTTGCACAGCTATCTACGCCCAGATAACACAGAGTTCAAGTCTACTGACAGAACTGGGTCGCCGTATCGCCACCACTGGATTAGGTGGCAACAACATAGAAATAGAATGAGTAGAACTCAAACCCGGTTCTCTTATTCCACACAATGTTCCATCTCCATGGGCCTACTATACTGAACAAAAATATAAATGCAACAATTTCAACGATTTTACTAAGTTACAGTTCATATAAGGAAATCAGTCAATTGAAATAAATGTGTTAGTTCCTAATCTATGGATTTCACATGACTGGGCAGGTGATGTAGCTCAGTTGGTTGAGCATGGCGTTTGCAACGCCAGGGTTGTGGGTTCGTTTCCCATGGGGGGGCCAGTATGAAAATATAAAAAATAATGTATGCACTCACTAACTGTAAGTCGCTCTGGATAAGAGCGTCTGCTAAATGACTAAAATGTAAATTGTAAATGTGTGCAGCCATGGGTGGGGCTGGGAGGGCATAGGACCAATCACTTGAGAGCCAGGCCCACCCACTGGGGAGCCAGGCACAGCCAATCAGAATGAGTTTTTCCCCACAAAAGGGCTTTCAGACAGAAATACTCAATTTCATCAGCTGTCCGGGTGGCTGGTCTCAGACGATCCCTCAGGGGAAGAAGCTGTATGTGGAGGTCCTGGGGTGGTGTGGTTACACGTTGTGAGGCCGGTTGGACGTACTGCCAAATTCTCTAAAATGAGATTGGAGGCGGCTTATGGTAGAGAAATGAACATTACATTCTCTGGCAACAGCTCTGTTGGACATTCCTACAGTCAGCATGCCAATTGCACACATCTGTGGCATTGTGTTGTGACAAACTGCACATTTTAGAGTGACCTTTTATTGTCCCCAGCACAAGGTGCACCTGTGTAATGATCATGCTGTTTAATCAGCTTCTTGATATGCCACACCTGTCAGGTGGATGGATTATCTTGGCAAAGGAGAAATGCTCACTAACTAAATTTGTGCACAACATTTGAGAAATAAGCTTTTTGTGCATATGGAATATTTCTGGGATCTTTTATTTCAGCTCATGAAACATGAGACCAACACTTTACATGTTGTGTTTATGTTTTTGTTCAGTATAGTTTGATTAGCAGTGTGCACAGCTGTACCATTGAATGAGCGTTGCATATTAACTTCAATGCACAAAGATGACATTAAAAGGAAGAAGCATAATAGCGGGTACTTTCTTTTGGAGTTTTACTGACCCCAACCAAGTACACAAAATCAATGTTTCTAGCCACCCTCATCCTGACCCTTTTTGGGAATAAACTGATTTAGATCAATTAATTAACATCCCCCTCCACATTCACACACTCAAACAAATTGGTATTCAATCAATTTGTATTTTATTTGCAGCAGCTGTGACTTTGTTTGATATGAAGTGGAGCACTAACATGTTATGGAATCAATTGCAGTTTGTTTATTGGTATAAAATCACATTTGCAACTTGTTTACTTCGGCCCATATCATTGTATTTGTTTTACTTTCATGAGATGTGTTGCTCGTTAGGAAAGCACAGATGCGTTGTGAGCTCATTATCAAGCACCAATGTTCGTTCCTGCTGCATTGTGTACCAGTGCCACGTTAGGCATCATCGCTTTACTGGAGTAAACAGCCAACTTTCATCTACTTTGTCATATGAACTCGCATGCTTGTTAAGCCTACTGTGCAGGGTGTGCGTATTCTCATAAAGGCTGAGCCGCAGCTAAATTTAATGAGATTGATCTCATCTGTGATGTTAGTTGAATTCTGGGCTTGGCCTCTCTCAGCTGTGTTGTCTGTCATTTCTCTGGGCCCCTCCCCCTTTCCACCATAAACAAACCTCCAGTCAGTCAGTCAGTCCTGAATGGTGATATAAGAAGGGTATCGACACACACACAAATGCATCCTCAACCACTCAATCATGCTGAGGCTGTTCAAAGAGACCAGGCAAAAAAACTAACTTTTTGGTCCACCAGCCACTGTGGAAGGTAGATTTAAAAATCTACCAGCCACTCAGGTTTTTTTTACTAAAAAAAAACTCCCAGATGAGCATGGTTGGTAATGTTTCTAAAACAATGTATTACTAGTAATAAGTGATGTGGTATATTGCTCAATTTTATATATATTTTTAAAACTAAAATATCACAGATGAGGCCAACATGTTCAGCTGCCCTTTTTAAGTTTGGGAGGTTACCGTTGCAACAAGGACACTCAAGCAACTCGAGTTGTCAGTGACGGTGTGCCTGTGAGAGAGAATCTGACTAGTAGCTGTGTCTTCGCTAGCAGTTGAAGCAAATTCAAACATTGAAAAACAACCTAGCTTGTGAACAAAATAATGTAAATAGCCAAGAAACAAAGTATCACTTTAGTAGACTCAAGTAAATTAGACCATCTTTTATGCTTGTGCATAGCGCTTCTGAAAATGAATCTTCAGCACTTCAATCACATTGCGCACAGCTACCTAGCCAGTGTTGTGCGAGGTGGGACATACACAAAAGTATGTGGACACCCCTTCACATTAGTGGATTCAGCTATTTCAGCCACACCCGTTGCTGACAGGTGTATAAAATTGAGCACACAGCCATGCAATCTCCATAGACAAACACTGGCAGTAGAATGGCCTTACTGAAGAGCTCAGTGACTTTCAACGTGGCACCGTCATAGGATGCCACCTTTCCAGCAAGTCAGTTCGTCAAATTTCTGCCTTGCTAGAGCTGCTCCGGTCAACTGTAAGTGCTGTTATTGTGAAGTAGAAATGTCTAGGAGCAACAACCACCGTGAAGTGGTAGGCCACACAAGCTCACAAATCGTCTGTCCTCGGTTGCTACACTCACTACGGAGTTCCAAACTGCCTCTGGAAGCAACATCAGCAAAAAAAAGAATGGTTGGGAGCTTCATGAAATGGGTTTCTATGGCCGAGCAGCCGCACACAAGCATAAGATCACCATGTGCAATGCCAAGCATCGACTGGAGTGGTGTAAAGCTCGCTGCCATTGGACTCTGGAGCAGTGGAAATGTGTTCTCTGGAGTGATGAATCACGCTTCACCATCTGGCAGTCCGATGGATGAATCTGGGTTTGGCGGATGCCGGCTGAACGCTACCTGCTCGAATGCATAATGCCAACTGTAAAGTTTGGTGGAGGAGGAATAATGGTCTGGGGTTGTTTTTCATGGTTCAGGCTACAGATACACACACACACACACACCTGAACAAAAATATAAACGCAACATGTAAAGTGTTGGTCCCATGTTTCATGAGCTGAAATACACACAGAAATCTTATTTCTCTCTCATTTTGTGCACACATTTGTTTCCATCCCTGTTAGTGAGCATTTCTCCTTTGCTAAGATAATTCATCCTCCTGACAGGTGTGGCATATCAAGCTGATTAAACAGCATGATCATTACAGTTGCGCCAGGGACAATAAAAGGCCACTCTAAAATGTGCAGTTATGTCACACAACAGAATGCCACAGATGTGTGCAATTGGCATGCTGACTGCAGGAATGTCCACTAGAGCTGTTGCCAGAGAATTGAATGTTCGTTTCTCTACCATAAGCCGCCTCCAACGTCGTTTTAGAGAATTGGGCAGTACGTCCAACCGGCCTCACAACCGCAGACCACGTGTAACCACGCCACCCCAGGACCTCCACATCCGGCTTCTTGACCTGCAGGATCGTCTGAGACCAGCCACCCAGACAGCTAATGAAACTGTGGGTTTGCACAACCGAAGAATTTCTGCACAAACTGTCAGAAACCGTCTCAGGGATGCTCACCGTCCTCACCAGGGTCTGGACCTGACTGCAGTTTGGAGTCGTAACCAACTTCAGCGGGCAAACGCTCACCTTTGATGGCTACTGGCACGCTGGAGAAGTGTGCTATTCATGGATGAATCCTGATTTAAACTGTACCGGGCAAATGGCAGACGCTGTATGGTGTCGTGTGGGCGAGTGGTTTGCTGATGTCAACGTTGTGAACAGAGTGCCCCATGGTGGCGGTGGGGTTATGGTATGGGCAGGCATAAGCTACGGACAACAAACACAATTGCATTTTATCGAAGGCATTTTGAATGCACAGAGATACCGTGATGAGATACTGAGGCCTTGGTCGTGCCGTTCATCCGTCAAACTCTATGCGAAGGAGATATGGCACGCTGCGTGAGGCAAATGGTGGTCACAGCAGATACTGACTGGCTTTCTGATCCACATCCCTACATTTTTAAAAATGGTATCTGTGACCAGTCATTTTAAATCGAAATGAGAAGTTAATGCTTAAACTCACAAATGTCATGGCGTTAAAGCAGTTCTGCGTGGAAGAGTGGGACAAAATGTATCCACGGGGACGTGAGAGACTGATCAACTACAGGAAGCGCTTGATTGGAGTCATTGCAGCTAAAGGTGGCACAACCAGTTATTGAGTTTAAGGGGGCAGTTACTTTTTCGCATTGGGTGTTGCATAATATGAAATAAGTATGTAGTTGTTTGTTCACTCAGGTTCCGTTTATCTAATATTCGATTTTAGTTGAAGATCTGACGTTCAGTATAAAAAATATGCAAAAGTAAAGACCATTAGAAAGGGGGCAGATACTTTTTGATGTGTGTGATTCGTTGTGCTTTGTGTGATTAGCTACCAGCTATGAAACAAAACGACACACTTACTTGACATAAATATGCTCATACTTGACTCCTAACTCTATTTTTATTTACAAATGCGAGTGAAATGCTTGCACTGTGGAGCCCTGACCACCCGCCAATGTGGCTGGTGAAATAGACATCTTACCCGCCAATGCCAAAATCTACCCGCATTTGGCGGGTGTTAATTTAAGGCTCTGGTACGTACCCCTTTGTTTTGCCGTGTGAGTAAATGTCTGTTGTACCGCATGTCTCTCGTCTGGTCCACATAGCACACAGGATCTAACATAGCACACAGGATCTAACATAGCACACAGGATCTAACATAGCACACAGGATCTAACATAGCACACAGGATCTAACATAGCACACAGGATCTAACATAGCACACAGGATCTAACATAGCACACAGGATCTAACCAAATGACAGGTCCCACAGAGGGAACTCTTTTTGTGATAAAGTTAGTTGCCATACACAGACAGCATATACCCACGTTAGGTTCTGTTCTTCCCCAGCCCATGCCTTGTCTTCTGAGTGATCTAACACACCTCAGTATTGCCCACTATCCCTGAACATTGACTACTGAGTAGGCCAAGGGCAATCATGAATATCGTCACTCACTACTGTTATTGGTTCACTGTCATAGCACAAAGTCACCTGAACTTGCTAGTCCAGTTGAGGGACAAGTGGACATTTTGTCCTCTATTCTCCTCATCCTCCCCAACCACACACTGACACCCACGTTTCGGAGAAACATAAGTAATGCTGTCATCGAGTTAGTCATTGGCTGGTCATTATCAACATTCTTTTAAGTGCTCAATCTGCAAACAGAGTTTTGAATCGGTCTTGTTCAAACATACTTATTTTTTTCTCTCTCTTCCCGCCCGCCTGATGAGTGAGTGATCCAAGATGCACCCAGATATCTAGGGTCTAACTGTAGAGGACACATGAATTGGCAGCAGGGAATTAAACATGATAAAAAGTTGAGCGGATCTCTTGGGCGAGAGTCATTCGACTTGTGAGTGTTGGTGTGGCTGATGTGCTCTTAAGTGTGTTTTCTGCAGGTGTGTGTGTGACAACTGTATCAGAAGGAATGTTTTCGGGTGCATTTATTTCTTGCTGTTGATGTATATTCAGTGATTGTGCTCCGTTTTAGAAGCCATGTCCTCAGAGAGCTGTTACTCAGAGTGCAGGGAAACCCAGTTTATTGGCCTCTGAGTTCACCCCTCCAAGAGTTCAGCAGCAGTCCACCAGAAGTGTGTGTGCATGTTGGGTGTGTGTGTTTAATGTGTGTGATTAGGCTTCAGGCAGAGCGATCCCTGTGAGTGTGCATGTGAGCATCTCGCTGTGTTTTCTTTTCCAGTGGAAGAAGGCAATATAAAAACATGGACCAACAGACATAATGGAACTAAATCCATACCATCGCTCCCAATCATACATTGATATCTGATTTAAATAGAAAGTGGCACCCTATCCCCTATATAGTGCACCACTTTTGACCAGGACATATGGGGCTCTGGTCAAAATTAGTGCACTGTAGGGATAGGGGGCCATTTGGGACAGTTCCCATGTGAGACTTCCTGGTAAAAGAGACTGCTGTCTGTGTTCATGCTGAGTTTCTTCTTGCTGTATTTGTCCCCAGGCTGTTCGTTGCTACGCTTCTCTCATCTTGAAGGCTGAAGGAAAAGTGGAGCCAGAGTTATTCTGCCAGCTAGGCCACTTCAACCTCCTACTGGAGGAGTACGCTAAAGGTGAGATGACGCACCTCTTTCTCTCCCCCCTCTCTCTCGCTCTCTCTCGCTCTCCCCCCTCTCTCTCGCTCTCCCCGCTCTCTCTCCCTCCCCCTCATCCCCGTCAAAAGAGACAGCCATGTATACATTAATAAATAAATAATACAATCATGCAATCAATTTGACCTTTTAAAACCAATCTACCTAACAACATAATGGTAATCATTTATTTGAATGGTAAATCTCTATTGATAAACTGGGGAAATCAAGATGTAGCCTAGGCCTATCCACATGAATGCATATTCAATAGGAGTGTGTGCATGAATTTAGTTATTGAGCAATCCGCTTTGAAATCAGCGTATTTTGCGTTATGATTGGTGTTATATTATCACAAACAAAGTACCAGGGTAGTGAATTGATGAAAGCTTCAGCTGTAAGCTAGTAAGAAAAGTTAGCCTACAAAGCTGGAAGCTACCGGTATTTTCTTGCATTGTAAAGTGTTCTAGCCTGTATGGACATTGTTTTGCGAACAGTAATTAAGTCAACATTTCTACATGCCGTGTCGCATTATTTAAGTGCGTTAACTTCTGTGCAGCATGAGTGGGGAGCTAACATGATGCAGTCCAGACTCCCAGTGCAACCTAACGTCAAGTGGAGCAGACAGGGTGCTTTCGCTGATAGACAGTTGATCCGTGAGACACATTTGACAGAAGTACCAACAGTAACAAAAATTGTAGTACCGAACAAGTTATGTCGGCATTTAGAAAATTGTACCGAATTGTACATAAAAACAGAATGGAAACATGGTTTCTGTCACGCTCGATTTCCTCCCCTTATTTGTTATTTTTACCCAGTCTCCTCCCCCCCACCTGGGTTAGGCTACATTTAATTTCAGTTAGATGCAATTGATCCCAACTTGGCGTTGCTGAAAACAAAGCTGTTCTTATAGCAAAGTTAGTTGGTGTTAACCTTTTTGTATGTCTGGTATTTGATATCCCTCTCCTTTCTCTCCCGTCACAGCATTATCAGCATACCAGAGGTACTACAGCTTACAGTCCGACTACTGGAAGGTGAGAAAATACTACAGACACACTCACACACACTCTTAAGGCTTCCGCATGCTTGGGTTCGGCTGGCGCCTAGCCAAACCCAATGAGTGTGCTCGCAAACTCCCTTAAATAGTACTGTTTGTCCGTCTTTAGACGCCGTAGCCGATATACACTCCCGCAAAATAGTCAGAATTAATCTAACTCAATAAATCTGTCGTTTTAATTTTGACGTTTTTGTCGGAGATCTTAGTCGCGCAATTTTACATCTAACTAAGATGTTTTGGTGCAGTATTTCTCAAGTGAAGAAAATGGGCATGAAAACGAGTCTATCCTTGAATGATGACAAACACTTCATTGAAGAATCCCTACTGTTGACCAATGACCGACGAAGGGGCGTGGACTTTGGCTCCTGAGCGTCGGCTTGCCTGAAGTGTGCACGAACAGCCGAAAAGCCCTTTCCGAAGTCCAAAATGAACAAAAACGTGCACGAACTGTTCCCAACAGTTTCGGATGGGAGGCATGCGGACTCCTTTACTCACACATTCATACATACACACATCTATGGTGCTCCTATAGTAGTAATGTCTCCACTCTACTTCAGATTATATTCTGCTCATCACAACCTGCAAAAGGATAGATTAACCCATTCACGTCACACACGCCCACTGGCGATGAACACCGGCCAACCAACCAGACACAGGAAGTGTGTGTGGTTATGATTCAGGCGTTTGTCTGGAGGGACGCTGTGGGTTGTGGCTTTCAGATTAGACTCATTCTAGTTGAATCGAGAAATCTGTGGGGAGATGTGAGCATTTGGTCGGCCTACATTGTGATTCCATTCGAGCGTAGGCCAGAGGAGACGATGCCCTAGAAGGCATTTGTAGTGCAGTAACCTGTCATTACACAAAGAAATACTTCTATTGCTTGTAAAATGAATGGTCCATAACTAATGAAAACTGATTAAGACGGATCCCTTGCAGAATGGGTTTCTGGAAGGGCTCCTATGCAGACAGTCTGGGATGCAGCCATTTTGGAAACATTGTTTGTGTGTTGGCGTGTGTGTCTGGCCTGTAACTAATTAGACTTAATGGAGCTCCGTGTGCATCTGCCTCTTTCAGAATGCTGCCTTCCTATATGGCCTGGGCATGGTCTACTTCCATTACAACGCCTTTCAGTGGTGAGTAGCTGTCTTATAGAACTAAGTATGGAAGACTAGATTATGACGGTGTAACAGGTATTATAACTGTCTGTTATTGTCTGGCTGTGTGTGCATGGGAAAGAGAGGTATGGTTTCCATGGTGACACCGTCACCAGTTGCATCCCAAATGGCACCCTATTTCCTTTTATAGTACACTACTTTTGACCATGACCCTACGGGCCCTGGTCGAAAGTAGCGCACTATGCAGTGAATAGGGTGCCAATTGGGAAGAACACTGCAGCGCTGACCCTCTTCTTTTTCATCTTCTCTGAGTGACGCCTCCCATTTAGAACTTGGCATATACTTATATCCTCTCTCTTTCACTCACTCTCCGTCTCGCTCTCTCTCCTCCTCCTCCCCCTCCCCCAGGGCGATTAAAGCGTTCCAGGAGGTGCTCTACATCGACCCCAGTTTCTCACGAGCCAAGGAGATCCACCTGCGACTCGGCCTCATGTTTAAGGTCAACACAGACTACGAGTCAAGCCTAAAGGTACTCTGCCTGCCTCTCTCCTCCCCCAGTGGAGCCACTATAACATTTCCCACAGTTAGGACGTCCAGGGAGGAAGGTTAGTGTAGAATAACTTTTTTTATATAGGTTTAATCTCAAATGGCACCTTATTCTATAGATCAGGGATGGGCCACTGATGGGGGTGGGGGCCACAAAAAATCTGAACTCATCATGGGGGGCCTCAGTGGCTCGCGGGTCTGCGTAACCACAGCCATACTCACATGCAGCCAGAGCCGGCCCTAGTCTTTTGGGAGACCCTAAGCACAAACTAGTTAATTTCATGCAATTCTACTCATTTTGCCATGGGGCGGTGAGAAATGTTTTTTTAGTTTTTTAATATGATATCTGAGTGAGAGTGACATGCAAAATCAATGGGGGTCTGTAAAGAGGACTGTATAGAGGACTTGCACTTTGTGCAATCTCTTCATCAGTTGCCCTCTCTCTCGCTCACTCTCTCCTGCTCTCTAATTGCAGAGAGAGGCAGCTTGCTGAAGAATTGATTTCCTTGTGTCTGAGTCTGACAGAGAGAGTTAGGGAAAGGGAGTGTCTCCATGCATGGGGATTCATGTAAAGGAATACCCTATTACGTGTGTTGTATTGTTCTTTTGTTTCTGTGTATTTCTTGTCTTTCGGTGGATGTTAATGCCTTGATATTCTCTTCTGTCGACAGCATTTCCAGCTGGCTTTGATTGACTCCAACCCCTGCACTTTGTCCAAAGCTGAAAGTAAGTACTGTGAATAATGCTAATTCAGTAATGCAAGTTTCCTTAATTTTTTTTAAATAGGCATGTTTAAACACACGTTGATGTTCATTTGAGATTTAATTACAGAAATGTACTGGACAAATTGGCCAGCTGTATGTTGATTGAGAGTACAGATGGGCATGAGTAATCGATTACTCAAACTGATGTCAAAACTCGATCTTTAACCAGAGATCACATTTTTTTTCAAATACTGTCAAACTATTTGGTCTACATTTTGTCTTGAAGACAACATTAATTTGCTTTGACTCTAGTGTTCCATTTGTACGTGTGCATTTGCGGGACCCAACAAAAACTAAACCAAGCCAAGCATCACACAGTTCTGCTCCCTAAATTCCTTTTCCCCTATGTGTCTCGTTCACTCAATTGTGTTCCGACCGCTCCCTCTACACACGCATGCTGTGTGAGCCTACAGAAATAAATGCCTATAAAACGTATCTACCTGATGGGATACACAAGCTACATTCCTTGCCAAATGATGACAGTTTTATCACCAGTTCTAAATGGACTGGTTGACTGAAGTAGGAAAATGTGTGTTCCAACAATGAGCTGCAGTTTTGGAATAATTGTGTCATTTTCTGCTTAGGCTACTTTGTCCTTGTCACTAGTTACTACAGCCACAAAGTGACATTGGCTATAGTGTAAAAATTCATAAAAACAAACATGTGCTTTTTAATTTAAGGTTACGGTTAGGCATAACGACCCTACTTTGCGAACAGCTAGTGGCATTTTAGAATTGGTTAACCTATTACCCTCCCAAACACAGACCGGTTCCACACTGAAAATATGTAAAAACATTAGTTTGATAACGACACAGAGCGTATTTTCATCAGAATCATTAAGCCTAGGCCTACTCACCAAACGGATGTCCTGGCCATAATTCATCCCCATGCAGTGTTCAATTTAGAATTGTTAATCCATTTAGACAATTCCAAGGCACAGGCATAATAAACCACATTGAACGTCTGTATATCGAAAAGACAGATTTTAGTTTGTAACCCTGAAAAATGTTTTTTCAACTTGCCAAATTGAGCCCCATTTTTAAGTGATCACTCTTTCAGAATGACTTTTCCAGACTCCGATGTGAATCACTTTGCACGATTCTGTTCTATTTTATTCTGGTATATTACATGTTATTTTTTACTATAAAATCGGGAAATAAGAGCATCTTGTCTTCTAAATTAACAAAACAAGGCTTTGCCATTCTACAAGCAAGCGCCACACTGCTGAGGTTACTACCTTTTTGATGATTGTGTTCCACGATATAATAAAACCAGTTAATATTACAGTTTCAATAAATTCATCTTAAATGTCGCTTTGTTTTTTATTTACTGAAATATATGAGGAAATTTAGCAATTAGGATTCATTATCTGTAATGGTTATATTAGGCATTGTTGTTCACTGTTGGCATATAGAGAAATGCGCAAATATTTTTCCAGTGACTCCCTTGTTCAAAAAAGTGTTTTATTTTATTTGAGTACTCAACAGTCAAATGCCAATCCCTAATTGAGAGATTATTTCATATAACCTTGAAGTTCCAGTCACAGACTTGAGGCATTCAAGACATACAATGTGTTCATCAGCCTATATCTTATTAGTCCATAGTTAAATAAAAGTGATTTACTCCTGCGTCTTATGCATCTTGGTTTGGAACCCAGATATAGGTTGTCCCAAATGGCATCCTATTCCTTATTTAGTGTACTACTTTTGACAATGGCCTATAGGGCTCTGGTCAAAAGTAGTGCACTGGATAGGGAATAGGGTGCCGTTTGGGACCCAGACCTATAGACTGGTTGCCTGACAAAGTCACAAAAACGATGCACGTGGATCGCAGAGGCAGAAGCCCGTGTGGCGTTATGATTCAGATAGCTAGCAACAATGACAAGAAGCTGCCATGTGGGGAAGCGTAGGTGACTCGTTTCAGCTTCTTGTATCTTATTGATACCATGTCTTGTTTTGAGTTATTTTGACTCATGTCACGTTTATGTTAATATGGCTAAAATTTGCTAGCTACAGTGCCTTCAGAAAGTGTTCATACCCCTTGACATTCCACATTTTGTAGTTTGAATTCAAAATGGAGTAAATTAATTTTTTTCTCACCAATCTACACACAATACCCCATAATGACAAAGTGTAAACATGTTTTTAGAAAAATTTGAAGTATCCTTTTGTAGAAGCACCTTTGGCAGCGATTACAGCTGTGCGTCTTTCTGGGTAAGTCTCTAAGAGCTTTCCACACCTGGATTGTGCAACATTTGCCCATTATTCTTTTCAAACTTCTTCAAGCTCTGTCAAATTGGTTGGTGATCATTGCTAGACACCCATTTTCAGGTCTTGCCATAGATTTTCAATTAGATTTAAGTGTAACTCGGCCACTCAGGAACATTCACTGTCTTGGTAAGCAACTTCAGTGTAGATTTGGCCTTGTGATTTAAGTTATTGTCCTGCTGAAAGGTGAATTAATCTCCCAGTGTCTGGTAAAAAGCAGACTAAACCAGGTTTTTCTCTAGGATTTTGCCTGTGCTTAGCTCCATTCCGTTTCATTTTTGACCTGAAACTCCCCAGTCCTTAATGATTACAAGCATACCCATAACATGATGCAGCCACCACTATGATTGAAAATATGGAGACTGGTACTCGGTAATGTGTTGTATTGGATTTGCCCCAAACATACTATATTGTATTCAGGACAAAAAGTGAATTGCTTTGCCACATCTTTTGCAGTATTATTTTAGTTTGTTGTTGCAAACAGGATGCATGTTTTGGAATATTTTTATTCTGTACAGGCTTCCTTTTCCCTCTGTCAATTAGGTTAGTATTGTGGAGTAACTACAATGTCATTGATCCATCCTCAGTTTTAAACTAACTGTTTAAATGTCAACATTGGCCTCATGGTGAAATCCCTGAGCGGTTTCCTTCCTCTCTGGCAACTGAGTTAGGAAGGACACCTGTGTCTTTGTAGTGACTGGGTGTATTGATAAACCATCCAAAGTGTAATTAATAACTTCACCATGCTCAAAGGGATATCATTGTCTGCGTTTACATTTTTTACCCATCTACCAATAGGTGCCCTTCTTTGCGAGGCATTGGAAAACCTCCCTGGTCTTTGTGGTTGAATCTGTGTTTGAAATTCACTGCTTGACTGAGGGAACTTACTGTACCCCACACATACAATTTATGAGGTTCATTCAAAAATCATGCAACTTGTTATGTGACTTGGTAAGCATTATTATTATTTTTGCATAACAAAGGTGTTGAATACTTATTGACTCAAGACATTTCAGCTTTTCATTTTTAATTAATTTGTAAAAAATTGGAAGAACAATTCCACGTGTGTGTGTAGGCCAGTGACAAAACGATCTCAATTTTTAATCCATTTTAAATTCATGCTGTAACGCAACAAAATGTGGAAAAAGTCAAGGGGTGTGAATACTTTCAGAAGGCACTGTAGCTAACCAAAAACTGTAAATATATATTTGATCAGAATGAAGGGAGGTGGTGTGGTAGGGTTTAGCTAGCATACAGAATACATTACACTGCATTATGTTATTTCATAAGACTTTCTCCCTCTCTGCCGGCTCCTATCGCCTGGAACCTGTTACCTAGGAGACCCTAATACCCATCCCGCTGGAGTCATTCTAATCAGGCTTTTGTAGGAGGCACACGGACAAACACACACATCCTCTCTCACATCCTTTCTATCTCTGTCTCTCACTCACACACACACACACACACACACACACACACACACACACACATCCTCTCTCGGTCTTTCTCAGACACACAGGCGCTCTCTCTCTCTCTCTCTCTCTCTCTCTCTCTCTCACTCACACACACACACACACACACACACACACACACACACGGGTACATCAAGGGCAGTCTCACCTCTGTGTATCAGTCTGGTTGGGCTCATTCACTCTGCTCAGAGACACACAGCACCGCTCTACAGACAAGTCAACCTGCTGCCACCGGAGGAGACAGCCTAGCAGCTCATCTGTTAAACACACCACTAACGTCAACACAGTGGATTAACTGCTATCAATTCTCTGTTTACTGGAGTCGTTCCATTTTGACCAGACTGTTGATGCTGAATGTTGGGATTTTTCTCAGAAGTAGCCAACAATTTGTATTTTTTGTCCTTCTCTTCCTCAGTTCAGTTCCACATCGCCCATCTGTATGAGATTCAGGTAAGCCTCGTCCTTTTCCTTTCGTCTTATTGAAATGTGTTTGTACTGAAGCTACGTGCTTTCCTTTTCAATAAGTATTCAACAACGCTGTTCAAGAATAAGGTACACTTTTACCCTGAAATGTTAACCATACAACTATTCTATGCTAGCTAGCGTTTTAGCAGCTAGGCTAAATGAACCGAGAGAGCCTTTTGTTGTGATCAAATGACGACGCATCATAGAAAATGAATGGGTCTCCCCCCTCGGCCAGTTCTGCGGGGTTGCCGTGGTAACAGGAGTCCCCTCTCTCTCTTTCTCTCCTATGCCCGTGTGATCCATCTTTCACACTGCTTTTGGCTTAAGCAGCAGCTCTTAATAATCGAACCATGTTGGCTGACTGACTGCAGTAGCACCACAGGAGAGCTGTGGGTCAGTCAGTGTTTTGCTGTGTCAGTAGGACGGTTGCTGCAGCAGAGAGTGGGGTTTACTAGTGTTCATTTAATCCATCAGTCTGTTGGGAGTAAGATGTCTCAGTGCAGGCTAGGGACACCGCTTCATCTGTCAAATATGGCATGTAATTTCTTATTCCCGTGTAGCTCAGTTGGTAGAGCATGGCGCTTGCAACGCCAGGGTTGTGGGTTTCGTTTCCCACAGGGGGCCAGTATGAAAATGTATGCACTCACTTAACTGTAAGTCGCTCTGGATAAGAGCGTCTGCTAAATGACTAAAATATTGTAAAAAATCTCACCCTCCTTTTTTCCCTCTCCTTCCCTCGCTCTCTTTCTCACGTTTCTGCAGAAGAGATACCGGGCTGCCAAGGAGGCGTACGAGAGCCTTCTGCAGACGGAGAATCTCCCAGCACAGGTGAAGGCCACTACCCTGCAGCAGCTAGGTAAGACCACACACACAGCTGATGAAATGAATGACCGGGTCTGGTACTGAATAAATGGATGGATGAAATCATGGATAGTGATGGGAAGGTCGACCTATTGTCCTGTGTCCTCCCCTCCCCCTCTACTAGGCTGGATGCACCACACGGTGGAGCAGCTAGGAGACCGAGCCAATAAGGACAGCTATGCCATCCAGTGTCTGCAGAAATCACTGGAGGCAGACCCCAACTCGGGACAGTCCTGGTACTTCCTGGGCAGGTGCTACTCCAGTATTGGGAAGGTCCAGGATGCGTTCATCTCCTACAGGCAGTCCATAGACAAATCAGAAGCCAGTGCAGACACATGGTGTTCAATAGGGTAAGCATTAGACCGAACCTCTTCTCTCTCTCTCTCCCTCCCTCTTGTTTTGCTCTGCTATCACTCTCCCACTCCTCTCGCTCTCTTTTTGAATCTCTCACCATCTCATATCTCTCCCTCCTTTATGCCATTCTGTCTATTTAACCCTCTCCACCCCTCACTGCTGTGTCCTCTCTACCCCTCTTTTTCTATATTTAACCCTCTCCTCACCCCTCTTTCTCCCTGTCCCCCTCTCCTCTTTAATTTCCTCTCTCTCTGTCCTCTCTCCCTCAGTGTTCTGTACCAGCAACAGAACCAGCCCATGGATGCTTTGCAGGCGTACATCTGTGCGGTGCAGCTGGACCACGGCCATGCGGCCGCCTGGATGGACCTGGGCACGCTCTACGAGTCCTGCAGCCAGCCGCACGACGCCATCAAGTGCTACATCAACGCCATGCGCAGCAAGGCCTGCTCCAACGCCACCGCGCTCACACAACGCATCAAATGCCTGCAGGTGAGGAGAGGGAGAGAGGCTGGGGAGGGAGATGTTCAGTCCCAAATCAAACCCTAGCTCCCTACCGCTTAGATGGTTAGGGGAGGGATACTCCTGAGTCCACTGACCACTGGTTGGGTGCTTTTCTCACCTGTTGTAGATCTGAAAGAATTTGGACTGGTGTCAGCAAAGTGGGAATGTTTTAATCTAGCCCTCTTGTTGACTAGGTCGAGTTTCTGCCATGTTTGCACCCATTCCATCCTTTCAGATCTAAAATGGGTGTTCAGGGGCTTAGAGTTGATTTGGGACTGGGTAAGAGAGTGGGAGAGGTTGAATCCCACTGCTGGAGAGACCTATGATCAGAGCTGCTGGGGTACTCAAACGTGACTATTCTGAACTACAGATTGTGGAAACAGATGATGAATACCAGAAGGCAAATCTGTGTGTTTTCACAGTGGAACCTGGCTCCTCCAGTCCCATACCCCATGTGTCTTGTCCATTTTGATGTAAAAACATTACCCCGCATTCATCTGTATGCATGAATGAAGGAACGTTCTCCAGTCACCAGTAATGTGAGCATAATTCCCTGGCATTAAGACAACGTAATGGTTTGTTTTAATGATTATGTGTTGTGTAAATTCATTCAAAGTGACCTATGACCCCCAACATGACTTCCCTGTTTGGTTGACCACTCTACTAAAGACCATAACTGGCAAACATATTTGATCCTCGCTAACAGTTGGGGCCACTGATATGCCAAGCTAGTAGCTAACCGGCTACATGAGAGAGAGACCATAACAAGACAATAACATTTTGATCGCAAGATCATTTTAAGTCATTAAATTGTTGTTTTCACACGTTTTCCATTCCATAGGCTCAGTTGAGTAACCCCCAGGTCACTAGTCTACAGAGTAAAAGTAAAATGCTTCCTCTTATTGATGAGGCCTGGAGTCTACCAATCCCAGCAGAGCTAACCTCCAGGCAGGGTGGCCTGAACACTGCACCGCAGGTGAGACCAGATAGACCACTCCCCCCCCTCCCCCCCACACACACACACACAACCCTCGACATACACCACCCCCCCCCCCCCTCCCTCCCAATGCCAACGGGCAACACATCACCTGGACCTTCTCTCCATGAGTCTTCCTGTGGAGTAACCGATGCCCTAGAGCAGCCATAACAACCAATTTAACCACGCTATGCTCACTATCTGGAAAGGTTAGTGACTGGAAAAGTCCCTGGTAACAGTCGTTCATATAGCTGTACCTGGTGTGATGTTTTGTTTTTTTAGGTGTAGCTTGGTAAGGCAGTGATCTTGTCATGGTTGGTAAACTAGTCATACAGCTGCTTGAGACATGACATGCAAAGGTTATGACATGATTTGCCACCATTTCTTGTTATGACTGCTTATGGCTTTTGTTATGACTGAGAGGATCAAGTGAAGTGTTGCCCTTCCCAAACCCCCCCCCTCCCTTCCCCAAACTCCCTGACACAGCCACAGGCCAACCTCACTACCCACTGTCCACCTGTATCTGTTATCATGGCTTCACAGCTCAAAGAACCAATTTGGTTAAAATAAATTGGTTACATTTAATTTCTCCTTTCAAAAAGAATACATTTTAATTATTAAATGTCCAGTGTATTCACACAATATAAAAAGACAAATCTATTAAAATATTTGTTTTAACCTGCTATGCTACACTGACATGATTTTTGACTAACGGCAAGACGTCAATTGATTGTCATTGTGGTCATTGTGATTGGTGAGGTTGTGCCACAGTAGAATAGTTTCAGGTTTCCATCATTCTTCCTGAGGTCATCAGGTTCCTTGCTGCCACTGAAACCTAGCAGCGCCCCCTAGTGTTGCAGTACCGTTCATTCACATTCATTATAGACAACATTAGTTCTTGCGTGTGTGTGTGTGTGTGTTCGTTGAGTACAATGTAATTCTCAGCATCAGACTATACAAACTGAAGCAGTCTTCAGATGTTTATTGTTTTGGGGAGGAGACAGGAGAGGGTTGTTTTCTTTCACTTGTATTCATAAACTCTTGTTGACATGGTTACAGGTGTTCTGATGATGACCACCTCCATGTTTTTGACAAAGCCATGTTCACGTAGAGTCGGGTGACAATTCACACCTGGAGTTGCCTTTTTCAACATTTTGATTATTTCCTTTTAAAAGCTGCAACTGCCAAAGGCTTAGCAATGTGGTGTGATCAGGTAAAGCCTTTTTATGGCCAAACGTCTTTGGAAGTTGGCGATGACTCAGTCAACGTGGAAGGATTGACAGTTTGTGATGAGAAATTCCACTCTACCGGTCATGGAAACATCTTCAGGGTATCATTGCAGATAGTTTGGAAAGGAAATGTGTACTGCTGTGTGTACGTGTGTTGAAGTGCCGACGTCACCCTCTTACTTTTCTGTTCTCTCTCTGTCTCTAACTACCTATCCCTATATTCTTTCACTTGCTCTCTCCATCCCTCACGTTGCGTTCTGCTCCTTGCTACCTGCCCTGTCATTTTTCCTACAACCCTCTACTCTCCTCCTCTATCACTCTATCGCTCTGTCCCTCCTGTCATCCCTCCGTCTCTGCCTGTGATCTACCCCTTCCTGTCCCTTTCTCTCTCCTCTCCTGCATCCCTTCTGGATTTTTCTTTCTGCGCACCATCCCTCACTTCTTTACCTTCTATCACGACGTTTTCAACACCCTTCACTGCCCTCCCTTGCAACCCCTTCACTCTCCCTCCTCCTCCTCCTCTTACCTCCCTCTCTGTAGGCGTGTAAGCCCCAGCACAGCTCTGAGGGAGGGGGATCGGGCCAGGCTCTGCCCCCACACGTGGGCCCTATGGGCCAGGGGGAGGACCCGTCCAGCCCTGCCAAGAGGAGGAGGGCCTCCAGCCCAGCCAAGGTACATTACACTACATTCAGATGGAGATATATTGTGTTTTTGTAGAACAGACATGATTCTTTTAATTATTTTAGGTCGGCTGAAGATGAGGTTGTCTTGTCTGGAATCTCACTACTAACTCTTTCTCTCAATCGCTCCTTTTGCAGAGCCAGCCAGATTCCTGGGCTAGTAACTCTGCACAGCAGTCAGTCCCCAACTGGTACCTGTCGCCACAGAAACTACAGGTAAGCACACACATTTAACACACCATGCCCTGCCACTCACACCCGCTTCCCTCTGCTGATTCTGTCTCTATATACATACACACACACACACACACACACACACACACACACACACAGCACACACACTAATCTGTACCTCCTCGGTGCCCCCAGCTCCTGGACCAGTTGAGGAGTAATCGGGCCAGTCTGAAGCCCCTGCAGCTGCAGATGCTGGAGCAGCTGGAGGCACAACTCAACCTAATGCAGCAGCACCAGCAGCAGGTACACACACACACTTATTACCCCCAGATGTTTACCTGATGGCCTGCAAGCAGTATACTGTATGTCTCTTCTAATTATTCTAATGTAGTGTAATATATTTACTAATTTGAGTTAATCCACTGAAAAGTGATGTTAATTAAAGAAATGGTATTCATTTCTAAACCCTGACGTTGTGATTATGTTCTGTTCTACAGATGAGACAGAATGCGTCTGGACAGCTGCGTCCCTCCCTCTCCAACGGCCCCTCAGCCACAAACTCTCTCCCCCCTCCTCACTCTAGCCTGCCCCCCTCCCGGCCCCACCTGGCCCCTCAGGGCTCGTTGCGGCCCCCCTGCCCCCCTCGACCACTGGCCAACGGGCCTCTGGCAGGCGGCACACCACACGGACACTCTGACACTCTTTCTGTGGGCAATAATAATAATAATAATCACCCGGTGGCGGCCACAGGACCCAACGGAGACGTGCCTTATCTGCAGCCCGGCGTACTACTACCTCACACCTGCACAAGCACCCAATCACAGGACACAGCGCGCCGGGCCCTGCACCTAAACTCCACTCAGGTATGACTCGCTACCTCTTCACTCAATTCAGGTCTATGTGAAGCTCCTATAGGCTCTGTGCTCTGAGACAAGAGTGCTATTCCTTTCTGTGCTAGTCCTTGCTCAGTTAAATCATAAATGATGGAATCCCAGATGTTCCTTAGTGAGAAGAGAGCTAGACCTACTATATGTTGTTCTTTAGCTGCAGTCCTTATTCCGATCTAACAGTGTGGTCCCTCCCTGCTCCCCTCTCCCTACAGGGGCTTCAGAAGGGTTCCGCTCCACATTGGGCGGGTCCTAATGGTGATGGGTCTCTCTCCTCCTCCTCTGGGGGGTCAACACACCCCCTCTCGCACCCCCAGACGCCCCACAATCAGGTTGGACATTCGGCCGCCCCCTTGCCGCGGCAACAGGCTCTCAACCACCTCCCGTCCCCCCCTTCTCCCCCTCCTCACTCTGCTACCTCAGGTGGAGCACCCGGCACCCCCGCTACCAAAGAGAGCACGCCCCTCGGCAATGGCCCCGCCGCCACGGCAACAAAGGGGCCTGGAGGGGCGACGACGGCCAATAGCACTGCCACGGCGGCGGAAGGCTTATCCAATCACGTCCAGTCGGCGGCAGGAGAGGACGGGACGATCAATAGATCCCCTCACCACAGCTCAGACAATCCTAAGGGGGAGACCACACCCCCACCACCTCTGCCCCCCACAAGAAGATCAACAACATCCACCCGGCCGTCTCCTCGGCCGCTTCCTCCCCCATCTCTGCCATGTCCACCGCCACCCCCTCGCCCAAATCCACCGAGCCCGGCCAGTCGACGGGCCCGCACGGCCTCAACAGCCCCTCCACCACCGCCGCCGCATTATCGTCAGCCGGCCCCACCGCCGTAGTCAATGGAAACGGCAAGGGGGGCATCTCAGAGGACTCCCAGAGCCCGATGAAGGCGGACCCCCCTGCCACGTGTCGCAGACCCACACCACCCCACGCCCGCACCCCCTCATCATCATCCTCGTCCTCCGTGTCCATCTACCCCTCCTCCACAGACGTGCTCAAGGCCTGCAGGTTAGACTGACCCAGTACCATTTCTTCTTGGGCTGTAGGAAGTTTGATTATGGTGGGAAGATGTAGTATTGCATTTGTTGGTAGAGGAACTGTCAGAGAACAGAGATTATACTGTAAAACCAAGAGGCTAATCTTGTTTGCGCCTTTCTCTCTCCCCGTCTCTCTATTTGTCCGTCTCTATTTGTCTCTCTCTCTTTCAGGAACCTGGGGAAGAATGGTCTATCAAGCAGCAGTATCCTGCTGGATAAGTGTCCCCCTCCTCGCCTGCCCCCTCCTCCCTCCCCAGTCCTGCCCAAGGACAAACTCAACCCCCCCACACCAAGCATCTATGTGAGTAGCAACCTCAGAATGGAAGAAAGACTTCTCGTCATAGCATGATAATGAAAGGGGAATGTTTTAGTCAACATTGTGATTCTGATAAGAATCGTACAAATTCGAATTACTCAACATTCGAAACGTGTAGTTTAGAAGACATGAGAAGGGTTGTGTTATATATTAAATTGAAATAATATATAATTGTGTATTTGATTCCCAGCTGGAGAATAAGAGGGATGCATTCTTCCCTCCGCTGCACCAGTTCTGCACAAACCCCTCCAACCCTGTCACCGTCATCAGAGGGTTGGCCGGGGCGCTCAAACTGGGTGAGTCTACTATTTCTACTGCAACGATGCCCCCTGCTGGTTACAACTGTCATTACATTACCCGGTATTGCCTTTTCTCATTTGGGAAAAAGTCCTTCCACCACCCTCTCTCATCCGTCCTCTCTTCTCCATGACCTGGAAACCGATAAGTGGTCGAGGAGATGTCAATTAGTTAGTAGGTGAACGGAAGAGTCCTCCCCTCCTCAATAGCCACCTTTCATCAATAATAGTCATGAGTATCCTACCTGATTCCTTCGAGAAGAGCTTTAAAATCTTCCCTCTCTTCGCCGCCTCTCCTCGATTACCTTTGACCTTTTTCAAAAGGAGGCGAGAGAGGACGCAGGAGTTGAGCAAATTCAATTGAGAAAAGCCCCATGACAGAGTCCTTGGTGCCGACCACTAACTTTGATGTTGTACTTATGCAAGCCCCAATGCAGCTTGTGCATTAGCAGGTTTCCATGCCCTTGATTTGAGTGAGTGCGCTCTTTCACCCCTTGTTCACTCTTTCTCTTCTTCATATCCATCTCCCCCTCTCTCAGACCTGGGTCTGTTCTCTACGAAGACCCTAGTGGAGGCTAACCCAGACCACCTGGTAGAGTGTCGTACCCAGCTGTCTCAGCCCGCTGACGAGAACTGGGACCTGAGTGGCACCAAGAAGATGTGGCGCTGCGAGAGCGGCCGAGCTCACACCACCATCGCCAAATACGCCCAGTACCAGGCTGCCTCATTCCAGGAATCACTACGGGTTAGTAGAGGGAGATATATATGACACACACACACCAGGGTTTCCGTTAGGAAAATGTGGCGCTGGACAACATTACTGAAATATTTAAATTTTCCTGCCATTTGAAAACTTTAACGGACCCATAGCCCATGAGGGCGTCCACCCACAGTGCTCAGAATGACAGAAATCCCATCTTAGATTAATAATGCATCTTAACAGAACATGCAACTCATGTAAGGAAGCAGACTATAAAACGTCATTTTCAAACATTTGCCAAAATGCAATTCGTGGTAAAACACCATTTTAAACAGCGCACCTGATAGCGGTTCCATATGTGACAGATGAAAATCTCTAATAGAAACTTAAAAAGAGGGGGAATCTAAAGATGCACGACTAGGATTGTGCCTTTGGCTTCTGGACAAAAAAAGAAAGTTGATATGAATGCATAGCGGTGTAATAAGTACTCCTGTCTATACAGAAATAAATACAATAATTCAAAATACACCAGAAAGCATGACTTAGCCACAGAGGAATCGAGGATCATTAACTTTTGTATATATATATATATATCTGTGGATTGTTTCAAATCACAAGCTGGTAGGTCTATGCCTCTTGGGAAGCCCACAGGTTGGTTAGTGTGCTTGGCAATAGGCCTAGCTGATTGGGTTGCAGCTGTCAGTGGAAAAACATCAAAAATATGACAATGTGTCTTGAGTATAATTTAAAATGTTTAGACAAGAAGGAGGAGAGGGGTGTGTGGCAAAGGTGTAGGCCAGTCTCTCTCCAGAATGGCTCAGCTGTCTCCTGCCAATTCTTGCGCTTTCATTGTGTGAATTGTTTGCCCTTTGATTCATAAAAAAAAAATCAATTCCCCATTACATATGTCACCAGTAGTAAATGTACCGTTAATCCCTGTCGTTTTGTTAAATTGTTTTCTGTTAATGCATGTATTAATCAGTCATTTACCGTTCTCATTCTCAGAGTGGGAATGTTGTTTGCAGAGTTCACAACCTGCTACACTTGTGAGAAACAAGTTTTGGTTTATTTCATAACCATTTACGAGATTTGTAAATGTTTTAATTGTGTTTTGTTTGGAGGGCTCCATGTGAGCATGTGTCTGGTTTCTCTGTCCTGACAATGTTGAGGGAGGGAGCTAGCGCACGCCTGAGCACGCATAGAAGTACCTGGCCTACTGCGTTTTTTTAACATCCACTGTGAATGATAATATATTATAACTATACCATAGTTCCTCGCAGTAAGCGATTTGATAAATCTTTCCAACAATCTCCCCCTCGATAATCACCAATCCTCGGTGTGAAAGAGCAATGGAAGTTATAGGCCTACTGCTGCATTGGACTATAGGCTAAGAGTTCCATGCACTCATTTCTTTAACCGCCAATGGATCACGGTGTATCAATGTGTCCACATGACAGGCTGGTGATCTCGTCATAGTTTACTTCACTTTTAGATTTTTATCATTTTAATTCCGATATTTATGATTAACCACATGACAATGATTTTGAGAAACAAAAACGTTATTATTGAAATAAAAATTACGATTTCAAACAATTAAGTATGTTTTCAAAATGCATACTGTCGCGCTGATAGCCTGTTGCCTGCACTTGAATGGTGAATGGGAGGCACGCTTCAATTACCAGTTGAGAAATAAAAATAGTAGCTATTTTTAATCGTGCACCAAAACTGTTTTGACCACACGATTGCATTTAAAATTGTTGCACAATGAATGGGCTTATAAAAGCACTTGTTTTACTCCAGCAGTAACCAGCTGAGGAGCTGCAGGACAAATCCAGCTCAAAGTAGTCTCTGTGTGCTGTGGGATCGGTGTTGGATAAATAAGATACATGATGACTAACAAAAATACACACAGGACAATTTAATTCCACTAAATAATGCAAATTAACCTATAGACCGATAAGCATGATGGTTAAATATATTTCCATCAATGAATAAAAGCATTATTTTGTAATGGGATTTTTTTTTGTATATGATTTTTCGGGTCAGCAACTTTTATCGGCTTTTCGTGTATTTTTTTACCGGCCAAAAGCAGGCTATTGCAGGCTAACAGAAACCCTGACACACACACACACACACACACACACACACACACACACACACACACACACACACACACACACACACACCTGTTTCCCAATGCTGGATGTGTTTATTGAATGGGATCCTCCTTACTCAGGAGGAGAATGAGAAGAAGGCGTTGAAGGAGCCCTCAGACACTGAGCCAGCATCAGCAGAGAGGTGAGCAACACACCTACCTGTCAGGATTTCTCATTGATATATTAACGTTCACAACCTTTTCTAATCATAACTTCTTCCTGCTGTGTTCAGTACGGCACGCAAAAGGAGGGGTCCCCTAAAGCACATCAAATTTGGGACCAACATCGACGTGTCGGACGAAAGAAAGTACGTGTGTCAGTTTTAGTGTGGTCAGACATGTCATTGGTCACACGTTGCAAAACCCCATTGCCGCCTCTGAACACCCCCCCTTTCTCCTCTCCCCCAGGTGGAAGCTACAGCTGCAGGAGCTGAGTAAGCTGCCTGCGTTCGCCAGGGTGGTGTCTGCTGGCAATCTGCTCAGCCACGTAGGACACACCATCCTGGGCATGAACACTGTCCAGCTCTACATGAAGGTCCCCGGCAGCAGGATACCAGGTAGATACACTGTATATATCAGGCTAGGGCACGGTACAGCTATACAGTTTAGAGGACAAACCTTTGCAGTTTCTAGTGCGTTTTATATTGATACCTATGAGTTACAAAGACAGACTGTAAAAGATGCACTATGCAGAAATCCCTCCGTCATTTCCTGGTTGTTAAAATAGTTCACCTAATTTCACTTTGTGACAAAACAAGCAAGTATAGTATAGAGAATCATTAAACCGCTGTGAAAAAAGATTTTCCTTTATCAAAAATCGAGTATTTTCAGCTGTTTTGAAGCTGGTGTACAAAACCAAAAGTAAAAGAAGCAAGAACTAAACTTCAGAACGGGAAGCATAGAAATAGTTAACATAGAACAGATCTACCGCTTCTTAGACTTGATTTCAAAGATAATGACAGATCTATAAATTGACATTTCTATGTGAATTTTCTTGGGTGGCCCAAAAAGTTACATAATACAGTTTTAACTCGGTCTTGCTTTATCTCTGTGGTCCAGGTCATCAGGAACACAATAACTTCTGCTCTGTCAACATCAACATCGGCCCTGGGGACTGTGAGTGGTTCGCTGTGCCAGAACCCTACTGGGGAGTGATGAGCGACTTCTGTGAAAAGTAAGGACCTAACAACCATAGAGGCTAGTGATAATGCATTATACAAATCAAATCAAATCACATTTTATTTGTCACATACACGTGTTTAGCGGATGTTATTGCGGGTGTAGCGAAATGCTTGTACTTCTAGCTCCGACTTCTATCTAACAACATATACCCAATACATACAAATCTAAGTAAGGAATGGAATTTAAGAATATATACATATATGGACAAGCAATGACAGAGCGGCATGGACTAAAATACAGTAGAATAGTATAGTAGTGAGTAGTGCAAGATATGTAAACATTATTAAAGTGACTAGTGTTCCATTTCTTAAAGTGGCCAGTGATTTCAATAGCAGCAGCAGCCTCTAATGTGCTAGTGATGGCTATTTAACAGTCTGATGGCCTTGAGATAGAAGCTGTTTTTCAGTCTCGGTCCCAGCTTTGATGCACCTGTACTGACCTCGCCTTCTGAATGATAGCGGGGTGAACAGGCAGTGGCTCGTGTGGTTGATGTCCTTGATGATCTTTTTGGCCTTCCTGTGACATCGGGTGCTGTACAATAGTGATGCTGTCTGTGAAAGAGAAATGGGGGTGGGGGTCTGCAAGAACAGGGGAGAAAAGGATATATACAAAAGAAAGAAAGACGTCAGACGGGGTCAATGTGAGGGTCGGCTTCTTTTGTGCCTCGCTTTGAACACTAAGAACAAACTGTCTGAATGAAAAAGGAGCGATTCGGAGAGATATTGAAAGGAAAGAAAGGAGCTGAATTGAAGCCTGGAATGAGGGCATTAATGAAACAAGGTTAATGTAACTAA
>NC_059200.1:1240788-1248288 GCF_020615455.1 Coregonus clupeaformis | reverse complement strand
GCGTTTCTAGAGATTATCTCTCCTCAGGCTGCACTGAGGCAAGGCTGCCTGCTCATCTATTTACATTACATTACACACACACACACACACACACACACACACACACACACACACACACACACACACACACACACACACACACAAACACGAACACATAGACACACACGCACACACACATAGACACACACAAACACATAGACACACGCATGCATGCATGCATGCACGTACGCAAACACACACACACGGTTGGTTTCTAGAGATTCTGGGCCCTGTGGCTGCTGCTCTCCTCTTCATCAGTAATGAATCATTTAATAAGACAACTTCAAAGAGGAAACATCCTCTGCTGGACAATGAACTGGGCTGCTACTGCTGCTGCTAACTACGACACCCACACACTGCTTCACACTCTACGTGTGTGTTTGTGTTTGTGCGTGTGTGTGTAGCGTGTGTGTGTGTCAAACCAGTAGCAACCGCCTCTTTTGTTTCTTTAAACACACAAGCTTGTGTATCGATTCTATTTATTTCAGAAACCCTGAAGGCATGTCGATAGAGGCATCATTCCCTTGCTAATTGCGTAATATGAATTGTTGATCTTATCCGGGTCTTGTCCTCCCTAACCTCTTCCTCTCTCGCTCTCTCCCCTCAGCCGGAGGAGTTGGAGAGTGTCCACACACACACTTTCAAGCTTAAGCCCTTCAAGAAAGTCAAGAGCTGTGATGTGTGTCAGCAGGCCATCACCAAGGATGGGCTCATCTGTAAAGGTGAGTGGATGGATGGGAAAGTTGTAGTTTTCACAGGGACACGATTCAGCACTCTCTCTCTCTCTCTCTCTCTCTCTCTCTCTCTCTCTCTCTCTCTCTCTCTTTATGAAAAGCTACCTCTTTCACACAGAGAGCAGTTGACAAACCCACATCCAGTAAGCCCAGAAGCAGTCGGGGGGAGTCTGGTCTGGGCTCAGTTTGAGGGCTTTTGGCAGAGGCTTTGCTGTTAAAATTAGCCTTGCTGCTGCTGCTGCATTAGCCCAGATAAGAGAGGGAGAAAGAAAGAGGGAGAGATTGGTTGGTGTAGAGAGGGGGAGAGGGAATGAGAGAGAGATTAGGAAATTATGCTGCGACAAATATTGTATATTATGATCTTTCTTGGTAACATCCTCTGTATCTTTCTAAGCTGTCAGAGCTGCCAGTGTTTACAAACAAAAGGCTAGAGTCACATGATCCGCGGATCATTCTGCAGCCTCTTCCTGTCGCCATCTGTGGTTGCCAGGAAGTGTTGCTATGGCCCCTCACAATGGGAGTCATCCTCCACTGACGCAGGGTGGCGTGTGGCCAGAGACAGAGAGACATGCGCACACACACACGCACACGTACACACAAACACACACACACACAGGATGAATGTTGACGTTTTCTGCATATACAGTAGATCTAGATAAACAGTCAAACCCCCATTATATCTGCTGCTGCATTATAGCAAAACATTTCTAACCAGCTTCTCACTTTTACTAGTGACATCTGTTGGCCGTAGAGAGTGTGTATGTTTAATATTTCCCGATAATAAGCTTTAGACTCAGTCAGACTCAGTGTGCAATGCAGTCCATAGGATTTAATTATAGCCTTGTCAGCAGTAGATTAGTATATCCTGGCTTGGTGATGAGTGACTGGGGAACACACACACACGCAACACACACACACAACACACACACAGCATGCATGCATACACACACATGCACAAACACGCACACACACGCGCAGGCACACACACACACACACACACACACACACACACACACACACACACACACACACACACACACACACACACACACACACTCCCCCTGGGGACCACCTGGGTGTGTGGGGTCAAAGGTCATGCCTGGCCAGACTTCACAACATGGCCTCCGTCACCCCCTGCCCACACACACTGCTCAGAGAGGACACACACACATGCTTGCAGCCTTGCACACACACACTAACCATCAAGTATGTATCAAGTAAATATAATGACCTGCAATCATACTTGTACAATCTTAAACAACAACTGACATGTGTATGACATTGTTGCGCCTAATAAAAGTATCTAATTGATCATGTTTATAAGCAGTTTATAGGCAGAATAGTGGGACTGTGATGTTGACTGTATCCTGCCACATGATGGCAGCACAGTAGTGTTTTCCAGCCCAGGGAAGGTTGCCAGGTCTGATCCCTGTAGCTCCCCCTAACTCCATCTCTCCTAACAAGGTAAAGAGCTGGCCTTTTCCCACCCAATATGGCAGTCATCTGTGGCTAATGCAGCCTCACAGGAGTGTGTTTATATCTGTGTGTGTGTGTGTGTGTGTGTGTGTGTGTGTGTGTGTGTGTGTGTGTGTGTGTGTACTCGTTTTGGTGACATATGAAGACAATTTTATGACAACTCACCTTCAATGTCAGGACGCTCGGAAATATGAGGACATTTTTGGAGTCCTCATTTTTCCGAGCTCACTACAGTGTTCTAGACGACCATAGAATGCCCCTAAACCAAAAATCTGAAAAGTCTTTAAATGTCACAATCTCATGATTTGAAGTGTGTGTGTGTGTTTACGCTTTTTGCTCACCTGTGAATACGCCACCTAGTGGTCAGTTTTGGAACATTAACACACTTTAAACACACTTTAGTCACGTGACACACTTTAGACATGTGACACACTTTAGTTACGTGACATTTCCTGGTTTTGTTTGAGCACACTTTCCAACTATTCAAGATAGATTTACTTGAATACACATAATACATGTCATCATAGTCAACTATAACTAAGCTTTGGATAAAAGTGTCTGCTAAATGGCATATTATGTATTTATATCATAAAATCCCCCTAAATCCCTCAAATAAAAACGTAATTTAGCATCAATTAGCCAGATAAGCTAATGTTAGCAAATTAGCTGAAAGGAAAGAAAAGGACTTTTGCCACATGGAAAATTCAGAACTGGAAGATGTGCAAGAGAAATGAAGGTAATACATTTATTTTTCTTCATTTACAACTAAAGAGATTGTTATTATCTAAGCTGTTCTTACATTTAAGTGTTCTTGACCACAAATGTTACTTAGCACTATCATGTTTTTCCATTTAAAGCCAAAGTGATGATATTGGTTGTTCAGTTCAGATAATGTTATTTGTAGCGTTTACAGTACTATACTTTTATAACAGTATTTATCTTTGAAGGTGTTAAGATTGCTTACTGTGCTTACTGTGAAAAGATTGCTATTGTGATTGCAGTTGCATAAGGTTTGCACTGATCAGTTAGCCTAATAAGCTAACCGGATACTGCATTAGTAAGAACATGAGCACGATATGACTAAAGGCAGACTAATACCATTTGATATATCCTTATTCGATTCAAATCAAGTATTAGTATTTTCTGTATTTGTCTCGCTGACTTTTTGTCATCCAATGTAGATGTTTTCTAGTTGAGGAGCACATGGGCAATTGAAGAGCATGTCAAAACGAAGAGCCAGACTTAGTCCTGAGGCTGAGGCTATTAATTTTATTATTTCTGGAAGTGACAAGCCTTGTATAAAGTCAAATGGATCAATGACTATAAAGGTATGTTATACACACACGCTACACTTATTGGGTCATACCATATTGGGATGTAATTTGAAACACATTCAAGTCTTACACAAGTGAAAAAAATCACTGCGTACCGCTGCATTAGACACATACGGCTTTAACATCCAATTTCAGAAGTTATGTTGTGATTCTTTTGCAAGCAGTTGGGGGATGGGGAAAAATATTCAAGATTTATGAACTACACCTCCCAACATCTATTAGAATGTGTGATATTGGTGGTAATTTCCTTGGCCAGTCGGCAGACCGTTCGGGATCTGTCAAAGAATTATAAAATATATAAATACATGTCCCTTCTTGCATGTATTTTGTCACCGCTTTATATACACTGCTCAAAAAAATAAAGGGAACACTTAAACAACACAATGTAACTCCAAGTCAATAACACTTCTGTGAAATCAAACTGTCCACTTAGGAAGCAACACTGATTGACAATACATTTCACATGCTGTTGTGCAAATGGAATAGACAACAGGTGGAAATTATAGGCAATTAGCAAGACACCCCCAATAAAGAAGTGGTTCTGCAGGTGGTGACCACAGACCACTTCTCAGTTCCTATGCTTCCTGGCTGATGTTTTGGTCACTTTTGAATGCTGGCGGTGCTTTCACTCTAGTGGTAGCATGAGACGGAGTCTACAACCCACACAAGTGGCTCAGGTAGTGCAGCTCATCCAGGATGGCACATCAATGCGAGCTGTGGCAAGAAGGTTTGCTGTGTCTGTCAGCGTAGTGTCCAGAGCATGGAGGCACTTCCAGGAGACAGGTCAGTACATCAGGAGACATGGGGAGGCCATAGGAGGGCAACAACCCAGCAGCAGGACCTCTACCTCCGCCTTTGTGCAAGGTTGCCAGAGCCCTGCAAAATGACCTCCAGCAGGCCACAAATGTGCATGTGTCTGCTCAAACGGTCAGAAACAGACTCCATGAGGGTGGTATGAGGGCCCGACGTCCACAGGTGGGGGTTGTGCTTACAGCCCAACACCGTGCAGGACGTTTAGCATTTGCCAGAGAACACCAAGATTGGCAAATTCGCCACTGGCGCCCTGTGCTCTCGCAGGTTCACACTGAGCACAGGTGACAGACGTGACAGAGTCTGGAGACGCCGTGGAGAACGTTCTGCTGCCTGCAACATCCTCCAGCATGACCGGTTTGGCGGTGGGTCAGTCATGGTGTGGGGTGGCATTTCTTTGGGGGGCCGCACAGCCCTCCATGTGCTCGCCAGAGGTAGCCTGACTGCCATTGGGTACTGAGATGAGATCCTCAGACCCCTTGTGAGACCATATGCTGGTGAGGTTGGCCCTGGGTTCCTCCTAATGCAAGACAATGCTAGACCTCATGTGGCTGGAGTGTGTCAGCAGTTCCTGCAAGAGGAAGGCATTGATGCTATGGACTGGCCCGCCCGTTCCCCAGACCTGAATCCAATGGAGCAGATCTGTGACATCATGTCTCGCTCCATCCACCAACGCCACGTTGCACCACAGACTGTCCAGGAGTTGGCGAATGCTTTAGTCCAGGTCTGGGAGGAGATCCCTCAGGAGACCATCCGCCACCTCATCAGGAGCATGCCCAGGCATTGTAGGGAGATCATACAGGCACGTGGAGGCCACAAACACTACTGAGCCTCATTTTGACTTGTTTTAAGGACATTACATCAAAGTTGGATCAGCCTATAGTGTGGTTTTCCACTTTAATTTTGAGGGTGACTCCAAATCCAGACCTCCATGGTTTGATACATTTGAATTCCATTGATATTTTTTGTGTGATTTTGTTGTCAGCACAAGTATTTAATAAGATTATTTCATTTATTCAGATCTAGGATGTGTTGTTTAAGTGTTCCCTTTATTTTTTTGAGCAGTGTATATACACTGATGATTTTTTCAGTTTTAATTAAATAGATTATAATACAGAATATTTATTGTTGTATTTTGTTGTAGACACCAAGTGACAAGATCCCAGCTCAACCTTCAGCAGACCCAGAAGTGAGACAGAAACCCACTTCATCCTTCCAAAAGGTTATTACACATTTATTGTACATCTTTTCTATTTAAATTAAATTGTTGTCTCAGTTCATTCCAATATATAAATTAAATGCCTTTTCACTGTATTACAACCAACTTTTTGTGTAAAATGTTCACAATATCAACATCCCGTAACTTGTTTCGATATCAGAGGGTAAACAAAATTAGCCCGACCATTTGACAGAACTAACCGCCCCTCAAAACATAAAATTAATCTTTATTCTCTCTAATGCCTATATTTTTTGGGGGGGGAGGGCAATGTTTTTGCCCATTTAACATATAGTGAGGGAAAAAAGTATTTGATCCCCTGCTGATTTTGTACGTTTGACACTGACAAAGAAATGATCAGTCTATAATTTTAATGGTAGGTTTATTTGAACAGTGAGAGACAGAATAACAACAAAAAATTCCAGAAAAACGCATGTCAAAAATGTTATAAATTCGTTTGCATTTTAATGAGGGAAATAAGTATTTGACCTCCTCTCAATCAGAAAGATTTCTGGCTCCCAGGTGTCTTTAATACAGGTAATGAGCTGAGATTAGGATCACACTCTTAAAGGGAGTGCTCCTAATCTCAGCTTGTTACCTGTATAAAAGACACCTGTCCACAGAAGCGATCAATCAATCAGATTCCAAACTCTCCACCATGGCCAAGACCAAAGAGCACTCCAAGGCTGTCAGGGACAAGATTGTAGACCTACACAAGGCTGGAATGGGCTACAAGACCTTCGCTAGCAGCTTGGTGAGAAGGTGACAACAGTTGGTGTGATTATTCGCAAATGGAAGAAACACAAAATATCTGTCAATCTCCTTTGGCCTGGGGCTCCATGCAAGATCTCACCTTGTGGAGTTGCAATGATCATGAGAATGGTGAGGAATGAGTCCAGAACTACACGGGAGGATCTTTTCAATGATCTCAAGGCAGCTGGGACCATAGTCACCAAGAAAACAATTGGTAACACACTACGCCGTGAAGGACTGCAGCGCCCGCAAGGTCCCCCTGCTCAAGAAAGCACATATACAGGCCCGTCTGAAGTTTGCCAATGAACATCTCAATGATTCAGAGGAGAACTGGGTGAAAGTGTTGTGGTCAGATGAGACCAAAATGGTTCTCTTTGGCATCAAGTCAATTCGCAGTGTTTGGAGGAGGAGTAATGCTGCCTATGACCCCATGAACACCATCCACACCATCAAACATGGAGGTGGAAACATTATGCTTTGCGGGTGTTTTTCTGCTAAGGGGACAGGACAACTTCACCACATCAAAGGGAAGATGGACGGGGCCATGTACCGTCAAATCTTGGGTGAGAACCTCCTTCCCTCAGCCAGGGCATTGAAAATGGGTCGTGGATGGGTATTCCAGCATGACAATGACCCAAAACACACGGCCAAGGCAACAAAGGATTGGCTCAAGAAGAAGCACATTAAGGTCCTGGAGTGGCCTAGCCAGTCTCCAGACCTTAATCCCATAGAACATCTGTGGAGGGAGCTGAAGGTTCGAGTTGCCAAACGTCAGGCTCGAAACCTTAATGACTTGGAGAAGATCTGCAAAGAGGAGTGAGACAAAATCCCTCCTGAGATGTGTGCAAACCTGGTGGCCAACTACAAGAAACGTCTGACCTCTGTGATTGCCAACAAGGGTTTTGCCACCAAATACTAAGTCATGTTTTGCAGAGGGGTCAAATACTTCTTTCTCTCATTAAAATGCAAATCAATTTATAACATTTTTGACATGCCTTTTTCTGGATTTCTTTTTTTGTTATTCTGTCTCTCACTGTTCAAATAAACTTACCATTAAAATTATAGACTGATCATGTCTTTATCAGTGGGCAAACGTACAAAATCAGCAGGGGATCAAATACTTTTTTCCCTTCACTGT
>NC_059200.1:1219434-1229434 GCF_020615455.1 Coregonus clupeaformis | reverse complement strand
CAACCAGGCATTTCAGGCCATACCACGAAGAAAGGCATCTGCAAGGAAGGCAAATCCACATTTTTGAGGACAGCGATATGGACCAGGAAAACAGGTTTCTGAGCAGTAAATATGTATCAGAACGGCACTGTCATGGTCCAGGGCAGTGAGGCTGCACCCAGCTCTGTTGTGCAGGACTTCCCCCACCCTAACGAAGATAGCGGAAAACAAAAAAGAAAAGGACAGCACCCCTGACCTCTCCCCTCACCTCAGGCACCCCAACAGCAGGACCATCCTCCCCCCTGCCTCCTACAACCACCAGAGCCAAGACCCCACTACCATCAGCCTGTTGGGAGAGACAGGCTGGCAGTGATAGAGGCATGGGCTACTGAGCTGAAGGAGCAGCTCCCTCAGCCACACCACCACCAGTCCAGACACAGAGCTTCTACAGGACCAGATCAACCAGTGCAGGACCCAGCTGAAGAACCCTGTCCAGGAGCTGAGAGAGAGCCTTACCACAGCGCTGGAGGAGGTAAAGGCCACCATGAGGAGAGAGCTGGGGCAGGTAAAGGAGGAGATGGCAAAGGAGTTGTCTGGCATCAAGAGGATGCTGCAACACAGAGAACAGACTGTAGAGACTCCTAGAGAGAAGCTGCAGCCCTCACCACCCCAACACCCCCACCGACCCACCTTTACCCACAACCCCCCCCCCATACCGACAACACTTTACCCACACACCCAGTCAACAAGGAGGCTCACATGGAGACACCCACGACAGAGAGAAGCTCTGGCCCCCTGACACACCCCCCACACACTCCTCCATGCACACAGGCCCTGTGTACTCCAGCCCCAGACCGTAAACACACTAATCTGGTAAAACCCACTGAGGTGGCCATCCTCACTGACTCAAATGGGAAATTCATCCAAGAAGATAAACCCTTCCCCCAACACAAGGTGCGCAAAATATGGTGCCCAAAAACACAGATGCACTCCACATCCTGTCCCAGCCTGACTTTGGCACACCAGGCCACATTATTATTCACACCGGCACCAACAACCTACGAGAGGAGCAGGAGAGAGCAGGCAGGCTGGTCAACAGAGTAGCAGAGAGGGCCTCTGAGCGGTTCAACTCCCACATCACCATCTCCACTCTGCTGCCCCGCAAAGACCTCCATCACCGCACCATCCAGAAAGTCAACGCTGACATCACCAGAGGGTGTGGCCTACTCCCAAACGCACACGTTGCTCACCACACAACAATCACCCCAGAGCATCTGCACGACTACTCCCACCTGAGGAAGCAGACAGTAGGGATGTTTGTCAAGTCCTAAAGGACGTGGCACTTGGCAGACAAACACCCATGCCGCACTGGACAGAGGACCACCCAGAGACCCCCTACCAGACCACTGCACCAACAAGGAGCCCCAGGCCCCTTCAACGCCACACCAGACCCAGCGCACCCAGGCCCCACCCACCACCAGACCATCACCACTTCCACGGCTTAGCCAGACCGGACCGGGCCCAGCCTACTACCCCGCACAACCACCACCCCACCAGACCAGAGAGGAAGCCCCACGCCCCAGACCTGCCCCCCTCCACCCCACAGGGCCCAAACAGCAGGACCAGCGCAGCTACGCAGAGGTCGCCAGAGGACAGGAGAACCCTGTGGGACTGAGTGAGATTAAACAGCTCCTCCAATACATCTGCACTAAACTGCACTAAACACCACGGACGACATATACACACACACACACACACACACACACACACACACACACACACACACACACACAACCTATTGTACTAAAATGTACTTGTTCAATGAATAGGAATGTTTATATATATAACAGAAAAAAATGTTGGCTGTTATCCTGTTTATCTCGCTCTTAACAACTTAATAGTTAGTTACTGTATTTCTGACTGCTATTCTTTCTTTTGGAACATGAAATCGCTGTCAGTTAGCATGTGGAATATTCGGGGCCTAAACTCATCAACCTTGGACTGAAGAGTTTAGCACTGGAGTTCAACAAAAATCTGAAAGATGCTGACGCTATCATTCTGCAGGAGACATGGTGTAAGTGACATTGTCACTCACTGTCCCACAGGTTACAGAGAGGCATTGCCGCCACAAAAACACAGCTCTGTCAATAGAGGCAGAGACTCTGGAGGACTGATCATTTGGTACAAATCCGACTACAACATCTAATTGATCCCCTTAAAATTGGCAAAATATCACATTTGGTTAAAACTGAAAAAAGAACTTGTACTGACAGAAAAAGATGTGTTCCTTTGCGCACTTTATATCCCCCCTCAGAATCCCCCATATTACTCAGAGGAGAATCTTCCCGACCTTGAGGAAGAGACGTGCCATTTCCAGGCCAGGAAATGTGCTCATCTGTGGGGACACAAATGCGCGCACAGGAACACACCTGATCAACAGCACACGAGGGGACAGCTTTATTACAGGCCATAATGTTTCTAACTGTCTTAATCTCCCCAATAGAAACAACAGTGACAGCACCGCCAACAAAAACGGAAGGGATCTGTTGCAGCCCTGTAGAAGCTTGGGTCTGTACTTTGTCAACGGTAGGTTACGGGGGACTCTTTGGGGAGATTCACCTACTGCCACCTCTTGGCCACAGTACAGTAGACTATATGATCACAGACATTGACCCCTTCTCTCTCAGCTCATTCACTGTCAAGCCACTAACACCTCTGTCTGATCACAGCCAAATTACATTGTTCCTCAAAAAGAACAGACATGGAAACAACCACACATTCACAGCCCAGTAAGCTGTACAACATCAGACATTCATACAGATGGCCCAAACAGCACAGAAGAATACCAGAAAGCAACCTGGAACCAAAATATCCAAACACCTTAGATAACTTTCTGGATACCACATTCACTCACAAAAAGAAGGCATCAATCTAGCAGTACAAAAACATCAACTATATATTCAGGCAAACGGCAAAAGAAGCACAATTGAAATTGATAAAAAAACAAAACAAAAAAAGATCACAGATGACAACTGGTTTGATGCAGATTGTAAAATTATAAGGAAAAAACTTAGAACACTATCCAACCAAAAGCACAGAGACCCAAATAATGGTGAATTACGCCATCATTACTGTGAGACTTTAAAACCTATAAACGTACACTCAGAACCAAAAAAGCACAGTACAACAGAAAGCAGCTGACGCTAATTGAGGAGTCCATAAACACAAACAACTTCTGGCAAAATTGGAAAAAAATTAAAAATCTAAACAAGAGGAATTAGCGATACAAAAATGGTGACATTTGGACAACCCATTTTAAAACACTCTACAACACCATTCAAATTGACACAACGCAGAACAACGCCAAATTCATGAGAAGTTGAACGGATTAGAAAGAGCTATAAAGGACAATCAAAATCCACTGGACTCCCAATTACTGACCAGGAGCTCTATAAGAAACTTCAGGCTCTCAAATTTAAAAAGACATGCGGACCTGATGGCATCCTAAATGAGATGCTCAAACTCACTAGTGCAAAATTTCAATTGGCTATATTAAAACTGTTTAATTTGATCCTGAGTGTAGGTTATTTCCTGACATCTGGAATCAAGGACTCATAACCCCAATCTTTAAAAACGGAGACAAATTTGACCCTAACAATTACAGAGGCATTTGTGTGAACAGTAACCTGGGGAAGGTTTTCTGTAGTATTATAAATGTAAGAGTTCTAAACTTCAATAAGCACAATGTCTTGAGTAAAAGCCAAATTGGATTTATACCAAAAACATCGCACGACCGATCATATTTACACCCTACACACCCTGATAGATAAACATGTCCACCAAAATAATACCAAAATATACGCTTGCTTTATCGACTTCCAAAAAGCATTTGATTCTATTTGGCACACAGGACTGTTCTACAAAGTTATTGAAAGTGGTGTAGGGGGGTAAAACATATGACATAATTAAATCAATGTATACTGGCAATACGTCAGCATTAAAATTGAAAAGAAAAGAACAGAATTCTTTAACCAGGGCGGGGCCTTCGTCAGGGTTGTAATCTGAGCCCAGCACTCTTCAATATTTACATCAACGAATTGGCCACTATTCTAGAAAAATCCTCAGCCCCTGGTGTTAGTCTCCATAATTCAGAGGTTAAATGCCTACTCTTCGCCGACGACCTATGCCTGCTGTCACCCACAGCACATGGCCTACAGCAGAGCCTGGACCTGCTAGAGCAGTACTGCCAGACCTGGGCCCTGGCAGTAAACCCCAAAAAGACTAAAATAATGATTTTCCAGAGAAGATCCAGATCTCAGGAATTAGACCAAAGTTCTCAATTGGTACAAAATATATAGAGCACTGCACACACTACAATTACTTAGGTTTAAAAATAAGCTCAACTGGACACCTTAATGAAGCAGTGAATGAACTGAGAGAGAAAGCACGCAGGGCATTCTACGCAATTAAAAAGCAAATTCAAATTGAAATACCTATTAAAATTTGGCTAAAACTAATTGAATATGTCATTGAACCAATTGCACTTTATGGCAGCGAGGTGTGGGGCCCACTTGCAAAACAAGATTTCATCAAAATGGGACAAACATCCCATTGAAACCCTGCACGCAGAGTTCTGTAAGATTCTCCTACATGTCCAGAGGAAAGCTACAAACAATGCATGCAGGGCAGAATTAGGCAAATATCCACTAATAATAAAAACTCAAAAAAGAGCAATTAAGTTTTGGGAAACATCTAAAATACAGTGACCCCCTCTCATATCATTACCAAGCCCTGCAATACCAAGAGCTGAACAAAGAAAAGAGTCCCCTCATCCAGCTGGTCCTGGGGCTGAGTTCACAAACCTGTTCTACTAACACACTGAAGCCTCAGGACCAGAACATCCAATCAATCAGGATAAACCAAATTACAACACAGTCAAAACAAAACTATATTGCTTATTGGGAAACACAAGCACAAGCACAGAGCAAAATGCAGTACTATCTGGCCCTAAATCGACAGTACACCGTGGCTAAATATTTGACCATGGTTACTGATCAAAACTTTAGAAAAACCTTGACAAAGTACAGGCTCAGTGAGCACAGCCTTGCCATTGAGAAGGGTAGACACAGGAAAACCTGGCTCCCTGTAGAGGAAAGGCTGTGCAACCACTGCACAATAGCAGAACCTGAGACGGAGCTGCATTTCCTGACAAAATGTCAAAAATATAAAACAATTAGAGAGTGTCATTTCCCCAAATTTGAAACTCTTATTCAAGGTTTCAAAGACCTCTCTGATGAGGATAGGCTACCCGTCCTGTTGGGGGAGGACGCAGAGAGCTGTGGGTTGGCAGCGCACTACATTGCTGCCTGCCATAAGTTGAGGGACAGTGTCTGACAGACCAATCAACCTGCACATGTCCTTTACTGTATATTTATTGTTATTGTTGAATGTATGGTTATTTTGACCCTTGGTTATTGTTGTTACTGTTGTCCCGTTGACAATTTTGATTCTCTTTTTACATTGTAAACAAGCTTTGGCAATATGTACATTGTTACGTCATGCCAATAAAGCAAATTGAATTGAATTGAATTGAATTGAATTGAGAGAGAGAGAGAGAGAGAGAGAGAGAGAGAGAGAGAGAGAGAGAGAGAGAGAGAGAGAGAGAGAGGGCTGGATGGAGCTGTCTGCTCACCAGGCCGTGATATAAAACATACCTTCAGAGAGCCAGAGAGAGAGAGAGAGAGGGCTGGATGGGCTGTCTGCTCACCAGGCCGTGATATAAAACATACCTTCAGAGAGCCAGAGAGAGAGAGAGAGAGGGCTGGATGGAGCGCGCTCACCAGGCCGTGATATAAAACAACCTTCAGAGAGCCAGAGAGAGAGAGAGAGAGAGGGCTGGATGGAGCTGTCTGCTCACCAGGCCGTGATATAAAACATACCTTCAGAGAGCCAGAGAGAGAGAGAGAGAGAGGGCTGGATGGCGCTGTCTGCTCACCAGGCCGTGATATAAAACATACCTTCAGAGAGCCAGAGAGAGAGAGAGAGAGAGGGCTGGATGGAGCTGTCTGCTCACCAGGCCGTGATATAAAACATACCTTCAGAGAGCCAGAGAGAGAGAGAGAGAGAGGGCTGGATGGAGCTGTCTGCTCACCAGGCCGTGATATAAAACATACCTTCAGAGAGCCAGAGAGAGAGAGAGAGAGGGGCTGGATGGAGCTGTCTGCTCACCAGGCCGTGATATAAAACCATACCTTCAGAGAGCCAGAGAGAGAGAGAGAGAGAGGGCTGGATGGAGCTGTCTTCACCAGGCCGTGATATAAAACATACCTTCAGAGAGCCAGAGAGAGAGAGAGAGAGAGGGCTGGATGGAGCTGTCTGCTCACCAGGCCGTGATATAAAACATACCTTCAGAGAGCCAGAGAGAGAGAGAGAGAGAGGGCTGGATGGCGCTGTCTGCTCACCAGGCCGTGATATAAAACATACCTTCAGAGAGCCAGAGAGAGAGAGAGAGAGAGAGGGCTGGATGGCGCTGTCTGCTCACCAGGCCGTGATATAAAACATACCTTCAGAGAGCCAGAGAGAGAGAGAGAGAGGCTGGATGGCGCTGTCTGCTCACCAGGCCGTGATATAAAACATACCTTCAGAGAGCCAGAGAGAGAGAGAGAGAGAGGGCTGGATGGCGCTGTCTGCCCACCAGGCCGTGATATAAAACATACCTTCAGAGAGCCAGAGAGAGAGAGAGAGAGAGGGCTGGATGGAGCTGTCTGCTCACCAGGCCGTGATATAAAACATACCTTCAGAGAGCCAGAGAGAGAGAGAGAGAGAGGGCTGGATGGCGCTGTCTGCTCACCAGGCCGTGATATAAAACATACCTTCAGAGAGCACAGAGAGAGAGAGAGAGGGCTGGATGGCGCTGTCTGCTCACCAGGCCGTGATATAAAACATACCTTCAGAGAGCCAGAGAGAGAGAGAGAGAGAGGGCTGGATGGCGCTGTCTGCTCACCAGGCCGTGATATAAAACATACCTTCAGAGAGCCAGAGAGAGAGAGAGAGAGGGCTGGATGGAGCTGTCTGCTCACCAGGCCGTGATATAAAACATACCTTCAGAGAGCCAGAGAGAGAGAGAGAGAGAGGCTGGATGGAGCTGTCTGCTCACCAGGCCGTGATATAAAACATACCTTCAGAGAGCCAGAGAGAGAGAGAGAGAAGAGGCTGGATGGAGCTGTCTGCTCACCAGGCCGTGATATAAAACATACCTTCAGAGAGCCAGAGAGAGAGAGAGAGAAGGCTGGATGGAGCTGTCTGCTCACCAGGCCGTGATATAAAACATACCTTCAGAGAGCCAGAGAGAGAGAGAGAGAGAGAGGGCTGGATGGAGCTGTCTGCTCACCAGGCCGTGATATAAAACATACCTTCAGAGAGCCAGAGAGAGAGAGAGAGAGAGGGCTGGATGGAGCTGTCTGCTCACCAGGCCGTGATATAAAACATACCTTCAGAGAGCCAGAGAGAGAGAGAGAGAGAGAGGCTGGATGGAGCTGTCTGCTCACCAGGCCGTGATATAAAACATACCTTCAGAGAGCCAGAGAGAGAGAGAGAGAGAGGGCTGGATGGAGCTGTCTGCTCACCAGGCCGTGATATAAAACATACCTTCAGAGAGCCAGAGAGAGAGAGAGAGAGAGGGCTGGATGGAGCTGTCTGCTCACCAGGCCGTGATATAAAACATACCTTCAGAGAGCCAGAGAGAGAGAGAGAGAGAGGCTGGATGGAGCTGTCTGCTCACCAGGCCGTGATATAAAACATACCTTCAGAGAGCCAGAGAGAGAGAGAGAGAGAGGCTGGATGGAGCTGTCTGCTCACCAGGCCGTGATATAAAACATACCTTCAGAGAGCCAGAGAGAGAGAGAGAGAGAGGGCTGGATGGAGCTGTCTGCTCACCAGGCCGTGATATAAAACATACCTTCAGAGAGCCAGAGAGAGAGAGAGAGAGGGCTGGATGGAGCTGTCTGCTCACCAGGCCGTGATATAAAACATACCTTCAGAGAGCCAGAGAGAGAGAGAGAGAGAGGGCTGGATGGAGCTGTCTGCTCACCAGGCCGTGATATAAAACATACCTTCAGAGAGCCAGAGAGAGAGAGAGAAGAGGGCTGGATGGGCTGTCGCTCACCAGGCCTGATATAAAACATACCTCTGAGCCAGAGAGAGAGAGAGAGAGAGAGCTGGATGGGCTGTCTGCTCCCGGCCGGTGATATAAAACATACCTTCAGAGAGCCAGAGAGAGAGAGAGAGAGAGAGGCTGATGGAGCTTCCTGCTCACCAGGCCGTGATCTCACCTCCTTCAGCAGAGAGCCAGAGAGAGAGAGGGAGAGAGAGAGGGCTGATGGAGCAGTCTACTCAGGCCGTGTCTCAAACTCATCTAGAGAGAGAGACGAGAGAGGGAGAGAGAGTGGGCTGGATGGGCTGTCTGCTCCCACAGGCTTATACTTTACTGGTGTGTATTATATTAAAATTTCTCAGAGAGAGAGAGAGAAGAGAAGAGAGAGAGAGAGAGAGAGAGAGAGAGAGAGAGAGAGAGAGAGAGAGACAGAGAGAAAGAGAGAGAGCGAGAGAGGGCTGGATGGAGCTGTCTGCTCGCCAGGCCGTGATATAAAACATACCTTCAGAGAGCCAGAGAGAGAGAGAGAGAGAGGGCTGGATGGCGCTGTCTGCTCACCAGGCCGTGATATAAAACATACCTTCAGAGAGCCAGAGAGAGAGAGAGAGAGAGGGCTGGATGGCGCTGTCTGCTCACCAGGCCGTGATATAAAACATACCTTCAGAGAGCCAGAGAGAGAGAGAGAGAGAGGCTGGATGGCGCTGTCTGCTCACCAGGCCGTGATATAAAACATACCTTCAGAGAGCCAGAGAGAGAGAGAGAGAGGGCTGGATGGAGCTGTCTGCTCACCAGGCCGTGATATAAAACATACCTTCAGAGAGCCAGAGAGAGAGAGAGAGAGGGCTGGATGGAGCTGTCTGCTCACCAGGCCGTGATATAAAACATACCTTCAGAGAGCCAGAGAGAGAGAGAGAGAGAGGGCTGGATGGAGCTGTCTGCTCACCAGGCCGTGATATAAAACATACCTTCAGAGAGCCAGAGAGAGAGAGAGAGAGAGGGCTGGATGGAGCTGTCTGCTCACCAGGCCGTGATATAAAACATACCTTCAGAGAGCCAGAGAGAGAGAGAGAGAGAGGGCTGGATGGAGCTGTCTGCTCACCAGGCCGTGATATAAAACATACCTTCAGAGAGCCAGAGAGAGAGAGAGAGAGAAGGCTGGATGGAGCTGTCTGCTCACCAGGCCGTGATATAAAAACATACCTTCAGAGAGCCAGAGAGAGAGAGAGAGAGAGGGCTGGATGGAGCTGTCTGCTCACCAGGCCGTGATATAAAACATACCTTCAGAGAGCCAGAGAGAGAGAGAGAGAGAGGGCTGGATGGAGCTGTCTGCTCACCAGGCCGTGATATAAAACATACCTTCAGAGAGCCAGAGAGAGAGAGAGAGAGAGGGCTGGATGGAGCTGTCTGCTCACCAGGCCGTGATATAAAACATACCTTCAGAGAGCCAGAGAGAGAGAGAGAGAGAGGGCTGGATGGAGCTGTCTGCTCACCAGGCCGTGATATAAAACATACCTTCAGAGAGCCAGAGAGAGAGAGAGAGAGAGGGCTGGATGGAGCTGTCTGCTCACCAGGCCGTGATATAAAACATACCTTCAGAGAGCCAGAGAGAGAGAGAGAGAGGGCTGGATGGAGCTGTCTGCTCACCAGGCCGTGATATAAAACATACCTTCAGAGAGCCAGAGAGAGAGAGAGAGAGGGCTGGATGGAGCTGTCTGCTCACCAGGCCGTGATATAAAACATACCTTCAGAGAGCCAGAGAGAGAGAGAGAGAGAGGGCTGGATGGAGCTGTCTGCTCACCAGGCCGTGATATAAAACATACCTTCAGAGAGCCAGAGAGAGAGAGAGAGAGGGCTGGATGGAGCTGTCTG
>NC_059200.1:1191934-1214434 GCF_020615455.1 Coregonus clupeaformis | reverse complement strand
CCCCTGTATATATAGCCTCCCTACTGTCACTTTATTTTACTTCTGCTCTTTTTTTTCTCAACACTTTTTTGTTGTTGTTTTATTCTTACTTTTTTTTTTTTTAATAAATGCACTGTTGGTTAAGGGCTGTAAGTAAGCATTTCACTGTAATGTCTGCACCTGTTGTATTCGGCGCATGTGACCAATAAAATTTGATTTGATTTGATTTGAGTTTAACTGTCACCTCGGGCAACACAGTTTAACTGTCACCCCGGGCAACACAGTTTAACTGTCACCTCGGGCAACACAGTTTAACTGTCACCCCGGGCAACACAGTTTAGCTGTCACCCCGGGCAACACAGTTTAGATGACACAATAGTATATCTGAGTCCCAAATGGCCCCCTGTTTCCTAAATAGTGACATAAACCGTGAACCATAACTCAACGCATGATTTAAAACCTACTTCTACAGCTAAAACAGCAAACATTTAAAAAACACATTTACATTTAAATCAGTTCGTGATCGTTGGGGTTTCTCCTCAAAAGTGTGAGAATTGTGATGATAACGTATTGAACAGTGTGGTAGGGAATTGTGATGATAACGTATTGAACAGTGTGGTAGGGAATTGTGATGATAACGTATTGAACAGTGTGGTAGGGAATTGTGATGATAACGTATTGAACAGTGTGGTAGGACAGACGGAATGAACACATAGCACCTTTTTAATTTTTTTGGGTCCTTTATATAAAACACACATTCTTTATTCTGGACCAGTGCTTTGTCTGGAGCCACGAGCTGAACAGTAGCAATATAAGCTGTAGTTGTTCTGTATCCCAAAATGGCCCCTATTCCCTGTGTAGTGCACTACTTTTGAGCAGAGCTCTATGGGCCCTGGTCAAAAGGTAAAGCACTGTATAGGGAATAGGGTGATATTTGGGACACACTGTATTTATACTGTATATAATCGCCATGGTAACAACTCCACATCAGATATATGGCAGTTTTGTATTTAGGGAAAAAAATTACAATAAATCTAAACTCAGAGTGTAAAGAACAATAAATCTCATTCAAATAAAATCAGCTGCCACCAGAAAAAAATATGAATAGTGCTTTAATAGTCAAAATACTCCAGCTGTTGTTGAACGTGGCTGTTGTAGCTATTTTGTTGTTTGTTTGTCTGTAGTATAAATGCGCTGGCACATCAAAGCTGGAAAGTTTTGTTTTCTAATATATAAGACTCGTTGTGATCTCAGGTTAGAAACAGAGGAGAGACGTGAAGCAGAGAGGAGTACACACACAGACCAAAAACCCAGAGGTTTGAGTCCTAAATAGCACCCTATTCCCTATGTAGTGCACTACTTTTGACCAGAGCCCTATGAGTGTCCCCTATGGACATAAGTAGTGCACTACACAGAGAAATAGGGTGCTATTTGGGACACATTTCCAAACTGAATTAAACTCATAGAGTTCGACAAGCTACTAAGGCAAGGTTGCCAAATACAATATAAGGCCATGTATATTGCAACACAACAATATATTAATTTAATAAAATACACAATATAGCTCTTGTACATGTAACAATTTGGCTCAAATGCACAGAAATTGCAGAAAAATCAATAAAAATAAGTCAATATTTTTTTGTTGATGTAAACACATTAAATTTGATACATTGTTGCACATATAATGATATTGTGTAATAGTGGTGATGTGAAGGGACTCTGTTTTTTCTTTTCTTTGAAACAGGAGCAGTGACCAGTGTCCTTTAGCAAAGTGTTTTGAATAAATATCTCCAACTGTCAACTGCACCTCAACTTCAGGACATGTTTTTCAAATGGAGCACTTTTTTTTTTTTTTCCCTCATTTGTTTTTAACAAAATGTATAAATATTTTTTGAATATGGACACTATACAACAGTTGATAGTACATATATTAATCTGTATGTTTTCTATAGATATGTATTTTCACAGTTGAAGGAAAAAGAATATCCCTTTGTACAGGATTGTGATAGCTGAAGATGGGGAGGCTCAGACAGATAGACTGACTATACAGGAACAGGAAGCTGATGGCATAGTTTGATGAGGCGCTTATACTCGTGTGTGTACACAGTGTGTGTGTGTGTGTGTGTGTGTGTGTGTGTGTGTGTGTGTGTGTGTGTGTGTGTGTGTGCGTGCGTGTGTGTGTGTGTGTGTGTGTGTGCGTGCGTGTGTGTGTGTGTGTGTGTGTGTGTGTGTGTGTGTGTGTGTGTGTGTGTGTGTGTGCGTGTGTGTGTGTGTGTGTGTGTGTGTGTGTTAGACTTCTCCAGTCTGGAATGTTCCATGTGAATGCTTAATTAGAACGGCAGGGTTACACAGCTTCCACAGGTGACTACAAAGAACAGGATAGGACAGGTGAAATATGCTTACACATTTTAGAACCCCCCCCCCCCGGTCCCAGACCCCTGAATGACCCACCTGTTTAAGATACTGTCTCCTTTTGCACTTTAAACATCAATATTACAAAAGTTCAGAAAAGTGTTGGTCTCTTTCTGCTGTCGCGACCAACTCTGTCTGCTCCGGTCTCAGGATCTGTCCTCCGATTGTCACGATAGACCATTATAATAATCCTCCGATAAGCCAATGGCTGCGACCACACTACACGTAAGCAACACACACACACACACACACACACACACACGGATGTGTAGGCTTGTTCTGGCAAAGGAAACAGCATGAACACACACTAACAATGAGCTGGTTGCCACTTGGATTAAAAGCTTGCAGGGAGCCAGACAGAAGCTGCCCAGCATTCTGTCATTCCCAAAGAATCCAAAAAAAGAGTCAAAGAAGTTCAACAGAATTCAGCTGTCCATGTTTCAGTCCTGAATTCAGCTGTCCATGTTTCAGGCCTGAATTCAACTGTCCATGTTTCAGTCCTGAATTCAGCTGCCCATGTTTCAGGCTTGAATTCAGCTGTCCAAGTTTCCAGTCCTGAATTCAGCTGTCCATGTATCAGGCCTGAATTCAGCTGTCCATGTTTCAGGCCTGAATTCAGCTGTCCATGTTTCAGGCCTGAATTCAGCTGTCCATGTTTCAGTCCTGAATTCAGCTGTCCATGTTTCAGTCCTTCAGTCTTTCTTTATTTTTCTTTTCTTTTGAAAACGTACCCTGGCGATATCGACAGGGAAAAAGTCCAACACGTGGTCCTTCCTTCCATAGTTCCAAGTTGAGGTCAAAGATAAGGTCATGTGACGGTCAGCAGTGTTCTGTTTGTTTGTTTAGATGGCTGTGGCAGTCTTAAAGGTGGAGAGTATCCATCCTCCCACCATCCCTTCATCCCTCTCTCTCTCTCTCTCTCTCTCTCTCTCTCTTTCTACCCTGTCTATCACTTTCTTCTGAGAGTGCCGGTGGCTGTCTCGCTGCCTCTGCAGTCCTGCAGCAGTTTGTCGATGTCTCTGACCACCTGGTCTGCATCGACCCCGTCCCGCCCCAGCTCCCCCCCTCCGTGGATCCCCCCTTCCATTTCCAGAACACAGTCCATATCTGTTCCCGCCCTGACCCCCACCCCAGCCTCCTGGCTGATCCGGGACCGGGCCTCCGCTAGAACCTTGGCCACCGGGTCGCAGGAGAGAGAAGGGTAGGCTGGGCCATGGGGGTTGTGGTGGTGAAGGAGGCCTGGGTCTCTGCTCTGTTTGTTGGGGGAGTGGTACTGCCCGTCGGGGGGGCCTGAGCAATAGTGGCTGGGGGTGGGTTTCGTCTCGGCTCCGTCTGCGGGGGATTTAGTGGAGGAGGCGCAGGGGGAGTTGTTGGAGGAGGAGGAGCAGCCTTTAGTGGGGGAGTTGGAGGCTGAGGGGACCTCCTGGAGAAGCGGAGAGAGGGCTCTCTTGGCCTTCAGGTAAGGCTTGACGTTAGCCACTAAAATGGTGTGGTCCCGACGCTCCTTCCCGAAGGTGCAGAAGGTTTTCTTCCCGTTGGGGTTGACGGTCTCGTACGTTTCTGTGGTCTCCATGGCAGCCTCCATCCCCGCGGGGGACGAACATGTTGTTGCGGTAGTCCACACCCTCTGCCTGGTTGGCTCCTCCACCTCCCGCCCTCCCGCTGGGAATTGCGGCATCCAGCAACGGTCGGAGTGGCCTAGGACTCTGCACTCATCTGTGCAATTAACACAGTCTTCTTCTGCAGAGAGAGGTAGAGGGGGAAGGGGAGAGATTGAGAGAGTTAGTTTTGCATTGTGATTAACTGCTATCTTTCTGAGAGAATATTCATTCATACCAGTAGTTTGTTTGTCACTGTCCTAACTAGAGGGAGCCTGGGGAGTAGAGCCTGTAGTGACCCGACTGTGTGGACATGAAAGGCTGCACACACACGCCCGAACTCACACACTCTCCCAACGCTCCCTCACCCACACACACGCCCGAACTCACACACTCTCCCCCCTGCTCCCTCACCCACACACACGCCCGACCTCACACACTCTCCCAACGCTCCCTCACCCACACACACGCCCGAACTCACACACTCTCCCAACGCTCCCTCACCCACACACACGCCCGAACTCACACACTCTCCCCCCTTCTCCCTCACCCACACACACGCCCGAACTCACACACTCTCCCCGCTCCCTCACCCACACACACGCCCGACCTCACACACTCTCCCCCACGCTCCCTCACCCACACACACGCCCGAACTCACACACTCTCCCCCCTTCTCCCTCACCCACACACACGCCCGAACTCACACACTCTCCCCCTCTCCCTCACCCACACACACGCCCGAACTCACACACTCTCCCCCTGCTCCCTCACCCACACACACGCCCGACCTCACACACTCTCCCAACGCTCCCTCACCCAGACACACGCCCGACCTCACACACTCTCCCCTACTCCCCCCACTTACAAAGCACGAGAACATGCACGGAGCTGAGTAGACCAGCTGAGTCCAGCTGAGTAGACCAGCTGAGTAGACCAGCTGATAGCCAGCTGACCAGCTGAGCAGACCAGCCAGCCAGCTGATCCAGCTAGTGACCACATGAGTAGACCAGCTGAGAGACCAGCTGAGTAGACCAGCTGAGTAGACCAGCTGAGTGCCAGCTGAGTCCAGCTGGGTAGACCAGCTGAGTAGACCAGCTGAGTAGACCAGCTGAGTAGACCAGCTGAGTAGACCAGCTGAGTAGACCAGCTGAGTAGACCAGCTGAGTAGACCTTTCTTTCCCCTGATCAGGGAGGTGGTAGTGTACAGTACAGCAGGGAGAGGCTCTCTCTCACACACACACACACACACACACACACACACACACACACACACACACACACACACACACACACACACACACACACACACACACACACACACACACACACACACACACCATGCTGCAGTGCTGGATCCATTTCATACAGCATCAATACCAGGCTCCCATAATAATCCACAGAGTGGGTTAATCTGAATAGAGATGAAAGAGAGAGACGAGACACTCACAAAGAGACAGACAGACAGACAGACAGAGAGAGGGAAAATGCACAAGGCGCTTGGCGAGGACACCGGCTGGGCCTGCCTAGGATGACTTCAAAGCTCAGTGACATACATTTGTGATATGGTGCCTGGCCTTGGCCAAACTGAACTGTTGTTGTTTTTCTCTCTGCTTTCATCCCTTAGTGGGGTGTTTTAAGCTACTCCAAGCTGTGTGTGTGTGTGTGTGTGTGTGTGTGTGTGTGTGTGTGTGTGTGTGGTGTGTGTGTGTGTGTGTGTGTGTGTTTTTGTTGTGTGTGTGTGTGTGTGTGGGTGTGTGTGTGTGTGTGTGTGTGTGTGTGTGTGTGTGTGTGTGTGTGTGTTTGTGTGTAGGGGGGATGACAACACATTTTCTCTTTTGGAAAACAGAAAGTTAAAAAGAAGAAAATAATCTAAGTGTAAAAATCCAACTGCTGAGCAGCTGTTGTTGTCCACAATAGAGGATTGACCAGGTGGAGTGGTAGACAACAGAGGCAGAGAGAGAGAGAGAGAGAGAGGGGGAGAGAGAGAGAGACAGAGAGAGAGAGAGAGAGAGAGAGAGAGAGAGAGAGAGAGAGAGAGAGAGAGAGACAGAGAGAGAGAGAGACAGAGAGAGAGAGAGAGAGAGAGAGAGAGAGAGAGAGAGAGAGAGAGAGAGAGACACAGAGAGAGACAGAGAGAGACAGAGAGAGACAGAGAGAGAGAGAGAGAGAGAGAGAGAGAGAGAGAGAGAGAGAGAGAGAGAGAGAGAGAGAGAGAGAGAGAGAGAGAGAGAGAGAGAGAGAGAGAGAGAGAGAGAGAGAGAGAGAGAGAGAGAGAGAGACAGAGAGAGAGAGAGAGAGACAGAGAGAGAGAGAGAGAGAGAGAGAGAGAGACAGACAGACAGAGAGAAAGAGGAAGTGGTAGAGAGAGAGAGATAAATCAGTTTTGCTGAGCTTAGTTCAATTCCTCGTCAGTTCAATTAACAGTCTGATTTGTTATCTGTTTATTTCATATTAATTAACACCAAAATCTGCCTGCCAGACATCCAACCAGTGCCCCAATTAACACCATTGATTAGACATCTCTTCCTCTCCCCTCCAAAAACATAACCAGGGAATAAACACATTTTATAATAAATATTTTGCATATTTATTTTCGATATGTGGTGAAACACATAATTCAATGCTAGATTATAATACTTAGAGAAAGTTATTTTCTCCAACTAAAATACCTTAATCCTTCTAGTGATTGTCTTTGTCCCAAATGGCAACCTATTCCCTAAATAGTACGCTACTTTTGACCCAATAGTGCACCAAATATAAGGAATAGGGTGACATTTGGGACTCACACATTGTTTTCAGTGTGTTGTGTTACACCTGAAAGATTCTCGAGGATGACGAATAATCGGAGCAGAGGTGTTCCGACGTTCTAGTTCTGTGTTCTAGTGTGCTGTTGTTCCGTTCTTGCCATGTCGCAGAGAGAGAGAGAGAGAGAGAGAGAGAGAGAGAGAGAGAGAGAGAGAGAGAGAGAGAGAGAGAGAGAGAGAGAGAGAGAGAGAGAGAGAGAGAGAGAGAGAGAGAGAGAGAGAGAGAGAGAGAGAGAGAAATAAATAAATAAAATCCACAATAGATGAAAGCTTTTAGGGGATATCTCCCTGCTAGGGGCCTAATACAGGCTGATGAGATGAGGCAGTAGCTATGTAGACGCTATGACTATCAGACGTCACTACAACTATTAAGTAACCATTCTATACTAAAGTCCCATTCCGGTTCTGACTCCCCCTCCTTACCCCAAATAAAGGAGGCAATTAAAGTGCGCTAACAAGACACTCACTACAACTATTAAGTAGCCAGTGTATAGCTTATTCAGGGTTGAGTGGTCCAGTGTCTGACCCTCCTTACCCCAACTAAAGGATGTAGAATGTTATAAAGAGTATTAACCAGGAACTCAACTGGCAGAATGTTATAAAAGAGTATTAACCAGGAACTCAACTAGCAGAATGTTATAAAAGAGTATTAACCAGGAACTCAACTGGCAGAATGTTATAAAAGAGTATTAACCAGGAACTCAACTAGCAGAATGTTATAAAGAGTATTAACCAGGAACTCAACTAGCAGAATGTTATAAAAGAGTATTAACCAGGAACTCAACTAGCAGAATGTTATAAAGAGTATTAACCAGGAACTCAACTAGCAGAATGTTATAAAAGAGTATTAACCAGGAACTCAACTAGCAGAATGTTATAAAAGAGTATTAACCAGGAACTCAACTAGCAGAATGTTATAAAGAGTATTAACCAGGAACTCAACTAGCAGAATGTTATAAAGAGTATTAACCAGGAACTCAACTAGCAGAATGTTATAAAAGAGTATTAACCAGGAACTCAACTAGCAGAATGTTATAAAAGAGTATTAACCAGGAACTCAACTAGCAGAATGTTATAAAGAGTATTAACCAGGAAGCAGCCTGAAGGAGTACATAAGTAAGTAACAACAAACTCATATGAAATGTGAGGAGACATGAAGTTACCAAGACAACCATCACCAACTGGCTCAGTTACCAAGACAACCATCTCCAACTGCTCAACAGCCTGAGAGGAAGACTAAGGTACAGTCTGAGAGGAAGACTAAGGTACAGTCTGAGAGGAAGACTATGGTACAGTCTGAGAGGAAGACTAAGGTGTCAGTCTGAGAGGAAGACTAAGGTACAATCTGAGAGGAAGACTAAGGTACAACCTGAGAGGAAGACTAAGGTACAACATGAGAGGAAGACTAAGGTACAACATGAGAGGAAGACTAAGGTACAGTCTGAGAGGAAGACTAAGGTACAGTCTGAGAGGAAGACTAAGGTTCAACCTGAGAGGAAGACTAAGGTTCAACCTGAGAGGAAGACTAAGGTACAGTCTGAGAGGAAGACTAAGGTACAGTCTGAGAGGAAGACTAAGGTACAGTCTGAGAGGAAGACTAAGGTACAACCTGAGAGGAAGACTAAGGTACAGCCTGAGAGGAAGACTAAGGTGCAGTCTGAGAGGAAGACTAAGGTACAACCTGAGAGGAAGACTAAGGTACAGTCTGAGAGGAAGACTAAGGTACAACCTGAGAGGAAGACTAAGGTACAGTCTGAGAGGAAGACTAAGGTACAGTCTGAGAGGAAGACTAAGGTACAGTCTGAGAGGAAGACTAAGGTACAGTCTGAGAGGAAGCTGAGGTACAACCTGAGAGGAAGACTAAGGTACAATCTGAGAGGAAGACTAAGGTACAACCTGAGAGGAAGCTGAGGTATAACCTGAGAGGAAGCTGAGGTATAACCTGAGAGGAAGCTGAGGTATAACCTGAGAGGAAGCTGAGGTATAACCTGAGAAGAAGCTGAGGTACAACCTGAGAGGAAGCTGAGGTACAACCTGAGAGGAAGCTGAGGTATAACCTGAGAGGAAGCTGAGGTATAACCTGAGAGGAAGCTGAGGTATAACCTGAGAGGAAGCTGAGGTATAACCTGAGAGGAAGCTGAGGTATAACCTGAGAGGAAGCTGAGGTATAACCTGAGAGGAAGCTGAAGTATTCACCTGAGAGGAAGCTGAGGTATAACCTGAGAGGAAGCTGAGGTATTCACCTTTACATCATTACAACCACTCATCTCATCTCAGCCCAATCCTATTTTGAGAGTCAAGGTATCTCAGAGCTCTCAGACGAGACGAGGACAGAGCTCTTCTGAAAACAGGCAATCACCACTTGGCCTTCTAATCCTCATTAATCAACCTCGTCTTGTCTCCAGTGACGTCTTCATTTGGCGCTCGTTAGAGAAGAAGGCTCATGCTTGTTCTGAGATTAATGTACATCCAGTATTATATCATTACCCACTGCTGTTATGTCCCAGAAACAAACCTCTGGGAGTGTTTTTTGGTTGGCCACTTAGCCCAGGTGGATCACAGGGGGCTTGTTCCTCTGCCCAGCCGTTGCCCAGCCGCATGCCAGATCTTCCAACGCCTGGATAGATAATTTACATATCAGCTAACCCACATCATAGATAACAGTCATCTGGTGTCCGAAGGCATAGCCAGTGACGTGGCACGCAACCACTGGTTGAGGCACGCAAAGTCTGAGCAGGGGGGAAGTGACCTGTGAGTTATCATGGCGCTTGAATAACTCCCAGTGGTCTAGCTGGCAAATCAATAACAGTCCCAGAGGTTTGGTTTTAAAGGAGCAGGTTTTTGGGATAAGGGGTTTGTTTCAACTTCTAGCTGCACTTTTGGGGGGAAAAAAAGGTGCTATCTAGAACCTAAAACGGTTCTCCGGCTGTCCCCATAGGATAACCTTTGAAGAACCCTTTTAGGCTCCAGGTAGAACCCTTTTAGGCTCCAGGTAGAACCCTTTTTTGGCTCCATGTAGAACTCTTTCCACAGAGGGTTCTACATGGAACCCAAAATAGTTCTACCTGGAACCAAAAAGGGTTCTCCTATTTGGACAGCCGACCCTTTTGGGACCCTTTTTTTCTATGAGTGTGGGACATTGAATACCACAGGGGTTCTTTCTTCTGGCTGGAGACATTAAATGTCACAGGGGTTCTTTCTTGAACCATGAACAGGAGAAGATTAGAGTTTTGTTTCCCAGCTGACGGGATGTGCTTGAACTGTTCTTTGTGAGGATGAAGCAAATAAGTCTTTGCTGTGTACACAAACACACACACACGTATTTGCAGAGCTCTATAGGTCAGCAGCCTGCACTGTACTGTGCTCTGGGACTGGCTCCTCTAAGCCAGAGAGATTCGTTTAACTCTTCACAAATGTTTGAAGAAGGCCAAACAGTGAGGCTGACATTTCCCTGGTAAAGCACTGAACTGGAGAGAGAAGAGAAGAAGCAGGAGGACTGGCCAAGACAAGATGGAGTCAACTGGACGAGCAGGACAGAGCATACACACTCACACAAAGGAAGAGAGAGAGAGACAGAGAGAGGCTGGGGGTGAGAGAGAGAGACAGAGAGAGGCTGGGGGTGAGAGAGAGAGACAGAGAGAGGCTGGGGGTGAGAGAGAGAGACAGAGAGAGGCTGGGGGTGAGAGAGAGACAGAGAGAGGCTGGGGGTGAGAGAGAGAGACAGAGAGAGGCTGGGGGTGAGAGAGAGAGACAGAGAGAGGCTGGGGGTGAGAGAGAGAGACAGAGAGAGAGATAGACAGAGAGAGAGAGAGAGAGAGAGAGAGAGAGAGAGAGAGAGGGGGGAGAGAGAGAGAGGGGGGGAAGAGAGAGAGAGAGAGAGAGAGAGAGAGAGAGAGAGAGAGAGAGAGAGAGAGAGAGAGAGAGAGAGAGGGGGGAGGGGGAGAGAGAGAGCGAGAGAGCGAGAGAGCGAGAGAGAGAGAGAGAGAGAGAGAGAGGGGGGCGGGGAGAGGGAGAGAGAGAGAGAGAGAGAGAGAGAGACAGAGACAGAGACAGAGAGAGAGAGAGAGAGAGAGAGAGAGGGAGAGAGAGAGGGAGAGAGAGAGAGAGAGAGAGAGAGAGAGAGAGAGAGAGAGAGAGAGAGAGAGAGAGAGAGAGAGAGAGAGAGAGAGAGAGGAGGGAGAGAGAGAGAGCGAGAGAGCGAGAGAGCGAGAGAGAGAGAGAGAGAGAGAGAGAGGGGGGGGGGGAGAGGGAGAGAGAGAGAGAGAGAGAGAGAGAGAGAGAGAGAGAGAGAGAGAGAGACAGAGAGAGAGAGAGAGACACACAAACACACACAAAATGGCTTAAGCACAATGCTTTAAACCGGTGGTTCCCAAAGTCTGGGGCTCTTGAAACTTACTGTTGAAAGTTGTAATAGTAGAATGCACAAGGTGACATTTCTAAATCGGGTAATGGATCATCAGTTCCTTTGTTATTGCATACCTTAGAGAGCTCTTTATAACTTGTCAAATGTCCAGATCAACTAGCCAATGTCAGCTAATGTTTTATTTGTGTTTATTTTTAAAAATATTGCTGTAAAACTTTTTTGTCACTCAAATTTCACCAATACACGTTAGACATGGCAAAATGTATAGAACTGTAAGAAAATGTGCTTTAAAAACGGCAACATGTTCTTTGCACCACATGACAAAATGTGTAGAATTGTGGGAAATAAAGTTTAAACGTCAATTCTCTCCACCGACAAGACCGACAAAAACAGTTTTGTGTCATGAACAGTGCTTTAGCCCATAGAAATAGATGTGGCACTTGCGAACGCGCGCAGGGGTGGGTGGGGGGGGCGCGGGATTTTCCCCAATGATGGAAGGGTTCGCCCCCATCGAAAAGGTATTGGAACCCCTGCTTTAAACAATGCAGGGGTTTTATACTCTGAACCCTGCACCACCACATCAATCAGTGGTGATCATATAGCAGCACCAACCTCTATACTCTGAAAGCTGCCTTACTAAAACCTCTACTAACACTGCTGTCCACTATCCACCATCAACCTGTGTCAGACGTACAATCTTAGAGGATGTGTGGCCTGCCAGACCTAGATAATGAAGCTGGCATTTGGCAATGTTCTCTCTCTCTCTCTCTCTCTCTCTCTCTCTCTCTCTCTCTCTCTCTCTCTCTCTGTCTCTCTTCTCTCTCTCTCTCTCTCTATCTCTGTCTGTCTTGCTCTCTCTCTCTCTCTCTCTCTCTCTCTCTCTCTCTCTGTATGTCTTGCTCTCTCTCTCTCTCTCTCTCTCTCTCTCTCTCTCTCTCCCCCTTCTCTGTCTCTTGTCCTCTCTCTCACAGCAGATTGTCCATTCACTGGACACATATTAAGGCATAAATAATCCATGCCAGACACATTTCCATGCATTTAGTCAGAGGAGGGAACCTCTTATAGATTATTCATGTCGGAGAGCCGAGCGAGCCAGGCGACCTTGAGGCGTTCACCTCATATCTATGACTAACAATATGACATATGAGACTAGGGGTGACATTCTCTCGCTCTTTTTCTGCTGCACACAAACACACACACACAAACACACACACACAAACACACACAAACAAACACACACATGCACGCATGCAAACACACAACACACAAACACACTTCTCCTACTGCGCTAGCTAGACAAGGAGACGGCACCCCAACACAACAAGGACTGCTAATATAAACCCAGAATGCATTTTGTTTTAAAATCAGGAGAGTTTGTCAATAGTGGTGGTAGTTAATGTCATGGTAAAGAGAGTTAGTGTGGTTACAGCGGTTGTTGTATGACGCACAGATTTACAGAAAGCTTTGGAACGAATCGCTAAATGCAGAGCCAGCATCTGAAAACTACCTTCCAGCAGGTGACAGAGGAGATCCTGAAAACTACTGCAGAGCAGGTGACAGAGGAGATCCTGAAAACTACTGTGAGTCTGTAAAAGCAGAGCCGATGTCGTCTTTTTTTTTTTCTTTACTAAGCTCGTACATAGAAGGGAGGGTCAGAGAAGTGGTTTTCAACCTCTCTCTCCCTGTTACACAGCTACAATAGACTACACACCCACACCGCGACACAAACAAACATTTGGCAGCCACTTGTGAAATGTCAAGTACTGTAGGAAGGGTGAGACTAAAAACCCTCCACAACCCACAGAGATAGTTACAAGACAGAAAACAGGTTACTGCAGGTTATCTTCAGTTCAGACTGACCTGGTTAAAGAAAGGTTCAATATCAATTAATCTGCTGCAGGTTATCTTCAGTTTAGACTGACCTGGTTAATGAAATGTTCAATACAAATTCATCTCTCTTTGAAAAATAACCTTTTAGATAGTATTTTAGCTAGTCTGCAGATCGCAGTGTGTGTGTGTGTTCGTGTGTGTGTGTGTGTGTGTGTGTGTGTGTTTGTGTGTGTGTGTGTGTGTGTGTGTGTGTTTGTATGCTACCACAGAGCTAGAATGTCACGCTCTGGCTCCGGGACTTTGTATGTTGAGCCAGGGTGTGTTCGTTTCGTGGTGTTCTGTTTGGTTGGGTTGTTCTATGTGGTTGTATTTCTTTGTTTGGATGAGTGACTCCCAATCAGAGGTAACGAGCGTCAGCTGTTGGCTCGTTGTCTCTGATTGGGAGCCAAATTTAAACTGTCTGTTTTCACCTTGTGTTGGGGGGTTTTTGTTCCGTGTTCAGTCAGTGTTACTGTGGACTTCACGATCGTGTTTTGTTTTGTGCTTGTGCTTCAACTAATTAAAGTCATGTTTCTTTCACACGCTGCGCCTTGGTCTACTTCTCGTCAAGACGATCGTGACAGAAAAACCCACCATACAAAGACCAAGCAGCGTGTCCAGGAACACACGCAGGAGGTGACGCTGGTGGATGTCCTCCTCGGTTGGGGGCAGATTACCGAGGAGGAGGCCGTCCGGTACCGGAGGGCGATGAAGGGGGAGACCCAGGCAGGAGTGGAGAAGCGGCGTCAACCGGGCCGTGGTCGGAAAGGCGAGAGGCACCCCCAAGAATTTTTTAGGGTGGGGCACACGGCATGGGCGACTGGGCAGCAGGAGGCTGCCACAGGGCGGATTGGGAGATTAAGAGAGGAGGCCACCGGCTTTTGGGGGCCAGAAGGCAGGTTGGCGGAGCCTGGATGGAGAGCAGAGCCAACTCCCCGTACTCAGGCATGGCAGCATGAGACTGGGCAGGTTCCGCGGTATGCGGAGATGCGCACTGTGCCGCGAGTGTTCCGGCATAGTCCGGCACGTTCCTGTGCGAGCACCCCGCACGTGTTGTGCGAAGGTGGGCATGCAGCCAGGACGGAGTGTGCCGGCTCAGCGCTCGCGGCCTCCAGTGCCTCTCCTCGGTCCCGGATATCCTGCGCCAGTGTCACGTGCTGTTATGCCAGTACGGGTACACAGCCCTGTACGTCCTGTGCTGATGCCTCACACAGAGTGTGTGAAGGTAGGCATTCAGCCAGGACGGGTTGTGGCAGCTCTTCACTCCAGGTCTCCTATCCGTCTCCATAGCCCAGTCCGGCCTGTTCCTGCTCCACGCACGAAGCCTACGGTGTGCGTTGCCAGCCCTGTTCGGCCTGTCCCTGCTCCACGCACCAAGCCTACGGGGTGCGTCGCCAGCCCAGCCCGGCCTGTCCCTGCTCCACGCACCAAACCTACGGTGTGCGTGCGCCAGCCCTGCCCGGCCTGTTCCTGCTCCACGCACCAAACCTACGGTATGCGTCGCCAGCCCAGCCCGGCCTGTTCCTGCTCCACGCACCAAGCCTACGGGGTGCGTCGTCAGCCCGGCCCGGCCTGTCCCTGCTCCACGCACCAAACCTACGGTGTGCGTCGCCAGCCCCGCCCGGCCTGTTCCTGCTCCACGCACTAAGCCCTACGGTGTGCGTCGCCAGCCCAGCCCGGCCTGTTCCTGCTCCACGCACCAAGCCTACGGGGTGCGTCGTCGGCCTGGTCCAGCTCGTTCCTGCTACTCGCACCAAGCCAAGGGTGCGAGTCGTCAGCCTGATCCAGCCCATTCCTGCTACTCGCACCAAGCCAAGGATGCGAGTCGTCCAGCCTGGTGAGTCCGTTCCGGCTCCACGCACCAAGCCAAGGGTGCGTATCGTCAGCCAGGTCCGTCCGTTTCCTGCCTCACGCGCCAAGCCAGGGGTGCGCGTCGTCAGTCCGGTGCCTGATCAGGTCAGCTACTCCACTACGGAGTTTGAGCAATCCGCTCCGTCTATGTCCGGTCCAGATCCAGCCAGCGGGGTCAGACCGGACCGGGGCGCTACGGGGGATTGTGGAAGGGTGGTGAGTCAAGCCCGAGCCGGAGCCGCCTCCGAGGAGAAATGCCCACCCAGCCCTCCCTGTTTGGGGTTTTGAGGCGCGGTCGCAGTCCGCGCCTTTAGGGGGGGGTACTGTCACGCTCTGGCTCCGGGACTTTGTATGTTGAGCCAGGGTGTGTTCGTTTCGTGGTGTTCTGTTTGGTTGGGTTGTTCTATGTGGTTGTATTTCTTTGTTTGGATGAGTGACTTCCAATCAGAGGTAACGAGCGTCAGCTGTTGGCTCGTTGTCTCTGATTGGGAGCCAAATTTAAACTGTCTGTTTTCACCTTGTGTTGGGGGGTTTTTGTTCCGTGTTCAGTCAGTGTTACTGTGGACTTCACGATCGTGTTTTGTTTTGTGCTTGTGCTTCAACTAATTAAAGTCATGTTTCTTTCACACGCTGCGCCTTGGTCTACTTCGTCAAGACGATCGTGACATAGAACTGAGCCAGTCACATCTAAGCTAGCCTATCTTATAAAGCTTTATCAGGATTTACTATCTGGATTCCCACAGCATGTGTGTATCAGTGGAGGCTCCTCAGAGGAGGAAGGGGAGGACCATCCTCCTAAGTGAATTTCGTAAAAATAAAAATAGTGAATAATTTTTAGATAAAACTATACTAAATATATTCACGTCACCAAATTAAAACACACTGTTTTGCAATGAAGGTATACCGTAGCCCCAGCAGCACTCTGTGGGGAGCATCATGGTGTAGCCGGAGGACAGCTAGCTTCCGTCCTCCTCTGGGTACATTGACTTCAATACAAAACCTAGGAGGCTCATGGTTTTCACCTCCTTCCATAGACTTACACAGTAATTATGACAACTTCCGGAGGACATCCTCTAACCTATCAGAGCTCTTGCAGCATAAACTGACATGTTGTCCACCCAATTAAAGGATCAGCAAATATATCTAGTACTGAAAGTATAAGCTACAGCTAGCTAGCACTGCGGTGCATAAAATGTGGTGAGTAGTTGACTCAAAGAGAGAGAAAGACCATAGTTCAAAAATGAAGGAGAAGCAAGAGAGAGAGAGAGAGGCAGAGAGAGATATAGAGATACATATATATATAGAGAGAGAACGAGAGAGAGAGAGAGAGAGAGAGAGAGAGAGAGAGAGAGAGAGAGAGAGAGAGAGAGAGAGAGAGAGAGAGAGAGAGAGAGAGAGAGAGAGAGAGAGAGAGAGAGAGAGAGAGACAGAGAGAGCAAGACATACAGAGAGAGAGAGAGAGAGAGAGCAAGACAGACAGAGATAGAGAGAGAGAGAGAGAGAGAGAGAGAAACAGAGAGAGACAGAGAGAGAGAGAGACAGAGAGAGCAAGACAGACAGAGAGAGAGAGAGAGAGAGAGAGCAAGACAGACAGAGATAGAGAGAGAGAGAGAGAGAGAGAGAGAGAGAGAGAGAGAGAGAGAGAGAGAGAGAGAGAGAGAGAGAGAGAGACACAGAGAGAGAGAGAGAGAGAGAGAGAGAGAGAGAGAGAGAGAGAGAGAGAGAGAGAGAGAGAGAGAGAGAGAGAGACAGAGAGAGCTATATTTCGTATTATTTATTTTACTCACTAAGCACATCTGGAACAAAATGTCTCCTCTCCTCTTTCCTCCCCATTTCTTTTCCTCTTCACAGAGAAAGTATTGTAGTAAATGAGCAGTAGGTTAGCGAGCTATTGGCCTTGTAACACAGACCCCAGAGAGGAGAGGACACTTTAAGGTGTTCACTCTAAACAGAACAGTGACTAATACAAACCTGGACAGGCCTGCTGGCTACACTTGATGGATGACAACATGTCCTCTCTCCTGAATTCAACACGTTGTTGTTGTGTGTGATTTAAATAAAGGATGGTTTGATTTCCCTAAACATCACCCCTCGCCCCCTCGCCCCCCCTGGCCCAACACACCCTCCTCACATTATTACCCCGCTCAGTGATTCATGTTGCTCCATAGCAGGCAGATGGAGGGAGGGATGGAGAGAGAGAGAGAGGTGTACATACTAATGTTAGCAGTGGCAGCTTCCCTGTAGCAGAAGACACACCTGTGTCGTCCTGTGGACCCAGCCGGCACCAAGGCAGGGACCGGACCGGATGGGGTGGGTCATGGTCAGTAGCCCTCCAGGCATGGTGTCAGATGGAACAAGGCACCCAGGGCATCTGTGATAGACAAGGCTGCACCTGCTCACCTGAAGGGACAAGAGGCTCTGTCTCTGTGTGTCTCTGTGTGTCTCTGTGTGTGTCTGTGTCTGTCTCTCTCTCTCTCTCTCTCTCTCTCTCGCTCTCTACCCCTCCATCCCTCCCTTCTCCCCTCCCTCCCCCTGCCTATGCAGCCAGCCGGCCGGCCGGACGCCAGGGCCCCCAGAGCTCTCTACAAATCAGAGCGGCTAAATATTAGTTTGGACTCGTTTGGCCAGAAGGACGGCTGCTGCTCTCCGTCTCTCTCTCTCTCTCTGTGTGTGTGTGTGTGTGTGTGTGTGTGTGTGTGTGTGTGTGTGTGTGTGTGTGTGTGTGTGTGTGTGTGTGTGTGTGTGTTTTTTTCCCCCTCTACGGCAGGCCTCTCATTTGCCTCTCAGTATTTTTTTTGGCTTTTCAGTGGAAAGAAAACTGAGCTGAGAACAGCTTCACTTCAGTCCATAATTCAGAGGTTTATCAACCGCAAACTACATGGAGTATTACAAGATAATGATATTACAAACTACATGGAGGATTACAAGATAACGATATTACGAAGTCTATCATAATTCTCTGGTGTTTCTCAGGTGATATTCAGCGCCTTGCAAAAGTATTCATCCCCCTTGGCGTTTTTCCTATTTTGTTGCATTACAACCTGTAATTGAAATGGATTTTTATTTGGATTTCATGAAATGGACATTCACAAAATAGTCCAAATTGGTGATTTAAATAATTTAAAAAATAACTTGTTTCAAAAAATTATACAAAATAAATAATGGAAAAGTGGTGCGTGCATATGTATTCACCCCCTTTGCTATGAAGCCCCTATATAAGATCTGGTGCGACCAATTACTTTCAGAAGTCACATAATTAGTTAAATAAAGTCCACCTGTGTGCAATCTAAGTGAAACATGATTTGTCACATGATCTCAGTATATATACACCTGTTCTGAAAGGCCCCAGAGTCTGCAACACCACTAAGCAAGGGGCACCACCAAGCAAGCGGCACCATGAAGACCAAGGAGCTCTCCAAACAGGTCTGGGACAAAGTTGTGAGAAGTACAGATCAGAGTTGGGTTATAAAAACATATCAGAAACTTTGAACATCCCAAGGAGCACCATTAAATCCATTATTAAAAAATTGAAAGAATATGGCACCACAACAAACTTGCCAAGAGAGGGTCGCCCACCAAAATTCACAGACCAGGCAAGGAGGGCATTAATCAGAGGCAACAAAGAGACCAAAGATAACCCTGAAGGAGCTGCAAAGCTCCACAGCGGAAATTGGAGTATCTGTCCATAGGTCCACTTTAAGCCGTACACTCTACAGAGCTGGGCTTTACGGAAGAGTGGCCAGAAAAAAGCCATTGCTTAAAGAAAAAAAATAAGCAAACATGTTTGGTGTTCGCCAAAAGGCATATGGGAGACTCCCCAAACATAAGGAAGAAGGTACTCTGGTCAGATGAGACTAAAATTGTGCTTTTTGGCCATCAAGGAAAACGCTATGTCTGGCGCAAACCCAATATCTCTCATCACCCCGAGAACATCATCCCCACAGTGAAGCATGATGGTGGCAGCATCCTGCTGTGGGGATGTTTTTCATCGGCAGGGACTGGGAAACTGGTTAGAATTGATGGAATGACGGATGGTGCTAAATACAGGGAAATTCTTGAGGGAAACCTGATTCAGTCTTCCAGAGATTTGAGACTGGGACAGAGGTTCACCTTCCAGCAGGACAATGACCCTGAGCATACTGCTAAAGCAACACTCGAGTGGTTTAAGGGGAAACATTTAAATGTATTGGAATGGCCTAGTCAAAGCCCAGACCTCAATCCAATTGAGAATCCGTGGTATGACTTAAAGATTGCTGTACACCAGCGGAAGCCATCCAACTTGAAGGAGCTGGAGCAGTTTTGCCTTGAAGAATGGGCAAAAATCCCAGTGGCTAGATGTGCCAAGCTTATAGAGACATACCACAAGAGACTTGCAGCTGTAATTGCTGCAAAAAGTGGCTCTACAAAGTATTGACTTTGGGGGGGGTGAATAGTTATGCACGCTCAAGTTTTCTGTTTTTCTGTCTTATTTCTTGTTTGTTTCACAATAAAACATATTTTGCATCTTCAAAGTGGTAGGCCTGTTGTGTAAATCAAATGATACAAAGCCCCCAAAAATCCATTTTAATTTCAGGATGTAAGGCAACAAAATAGGGAAAAATGCCCAAGGGGGTGAATACATTCGCAAGCCACTGTACCATAGGTGGTAACAATGACTCATGATTAGAGTGAAAGCACTCCATGCTGGGGTGTATAGCTCCAATCTGGGGTGTATAGCTCCAATCTGGGGTGTATAGCTCCACTCTGGGGTGTATAGCTCCACTCTGGGGTGTATAGCTCCATTCTGGGGTGTATAGCTCCATTCTGGGGTGTATAGCTCCATTCTGGGGTGTATAGCTCCACTCTGGGGTGTATAGCTCCATTCTGGGGTGTATAGCTCCATTCTGGGGTGTATAGCTCCACTCTGGGGTGTATAGCTCCACTCTGGGGTGTATAGCTCCATTCTGGGGTGTATAGCTCCACTCTGGGGTGTATAGCTCCATTCTGGGGTGTATAGCTCCACTCTGGGGAGTATAGCTCCATTCTGGGGTGTATAGCTCCACTCTGGGGTGTATAGCTCCATTCTGGGGTGTATAGCTCCATTCTGGGGTGTATAGCTCCACTCTGGGGTGTATAGCTCCACTCTGGGGTGTATAGCTCCATTCTGGGGTGTATAGCTCTACTCTGGGGTGTATAGCTCCACTCTTGGGTGTATAGCTCCACTCTGGGGTGTATAGCTCCATTCTGGGGTGTATAGCTCCATTCTGGGGTGTATAGCTCCACTCTGGGGTGAATAGCTCCACTCTGGGGTGTATAGCTCCACTCTGGGGTGTATAGCTCCACTCTGGGGTGTATAGCTCCACTCTGGGGTGTATAGCTCTACTCTGGGGTGAATAGCTCCACTCTGGGGTGTATAGCTCCACTCTGGGGTGTATAGCTCCACTCTGGGGTGTATAGCTCCATTCTGGGGTGTATAGCTCCATTCTGGGGTGTATAGCTCCATTCTGGGGTGTATAGCTCCATTCTGGGGTGTATAGCTCCACTCTGGGGTGTATAGCTCCACTCTGGGGTGTATAGCTCCACTCTGGGGTGTATAGCTCCATTCTGGGGTGTATAGCTCCATTCTGGGGTGTATAGCTCCATGCTGGTGGTACACACCATGTATAGCTGTGCACAAACATTAGTGAAAACAATGACTTGTGATTACAGTGGTACATATAGCTACATACAGTGGGGGAAAAAAGTATTTAGTCAGCCACCAATTGTGCAAGTTCTCCCACTTAAAAAGATGAGAGAGGCCTGTAATTTTCATAATAGGTACATGTCAACTATGACAGACAAATTGAGGAAAAAAAATTCCAGAACATCACATTGTAGGATTTTTAATGAATTTATTTGCAAATTATGGTGGAAAATAAGTATTTGGTCACCTACAAACAACCAAGATTTCTGGCTCTCACAGACCTGTAACAACTTCTTTAAGAGGCTCCTCTGTCCTCCACTCGTTACCTGTATTAATGGCACCTGTTTGAACTTGTTATCAGTATAAAAGACACCTGTCCACAACCTCAAACAGTCACACTCCAAACTCCACTATGGCCAAGACCAAAGAGCTGTCAAATGACACCAGAAACAAAATTGTAGACCTGCACCAGGCTGGGAAGACTGAATCTGCAATAGGTAAGCAGCTTGGTTTGAAGAAATCAACTGTGGGAGCAATTATTAGGAAATGGAAGACATACAAGACCACTGATAATCTCCCTCGATCTGGGGCTCCACGCAAGATCTCACCCCGTGGGGTCAAAAACGATCACAAGAACGGTGAGCAAAATCCCAGAACCACACGGGGGACCTAGTGAATGACCTGCAGAGAGCTGGGACCAAAGTAACAAAGCCTACCATCAGTAACACACTATGCCGCCAGGGACTCAAATCCTGCTGTGCCAGACGTGTCCCCCCTGCTTAAGCCAGTACATGTCCAGGCCCGTCTGAAGTTTGCTAGAGTGCAATTGGATGATCCAGAAGAGGATTGGGAGAATGTCATATGGTCAGATGAAACCAAAATATAACTTTTTGGTAAAAACTCAACTCGTCGTGTTTGGAGGACAAAGAATGCTGAGTTGCATCCAAAGAACACCATACCTACTGTGAAGCATGGGGGTGGAAACATCATGCTTTGGGGGCTGTTTTTCTGCAAAGGGACCAGGACGACTGATCCGTGTAAAGGAAAGAATGAATGGGGCCATGTATCGTGAGATTTTGAGTGAAAACCTCCTTCCATCAGCAAGGGCATTGAAGATGAAACGTGGCTGGGTCTTTCAGCATGACAATGATCCCAAACACACCGCCCGGGCAACGAAGGAGTGGCTTCGTAAGAAGCATTTCAAGGTCCTGGAGTGGCCTAGCCAGTCTCCAGATCTCAACCCCATAGAAAATCGTTGGAGGGAGTTGAAAGTCCGTGTTGCCCAGCGACAGCCCCAAAACATCACTGCTCTAGAGGAGATCTGCATGGAGGAATGGGCCAAAATACCAGCAACAGTGTGTGAAAACCTTGTGAAGACTTACAGAAAACGTTTGACCTGTGTCATTGCCAACAAAGGGTATATAACAAAGTATTGAGAAACTTTTGTTATTGACCTAATACTTATTTTCCACCATAATTTGCAAATAAATTCATTAAAAATCCTACAATGTGATTTTCTGGATTTTTTTTCTCATTTTGTCTGTCATAGTAGACGTGTACCTATGATGAAAATTACAGGCCTCTCTCATCTTTTTAAGTGGGAGAAGTTGCACAATTGGTGGCTGACTAAATACTTTTTTCCCCCCCACTGTATATACACAACCTCTCATGATTACAGTACCATGCTGTGGTACATATGTATACAACCTCTCATGATTACAGTACCATGCTGTGGTACATATGTATACAACCTCTCATGATTACAGTACCAAGCTGTGGTACATATAGCTACAAATGTATACAACCTGTATGTAAACTATCCACAACATCTCTTTTTACAGGAACATTGTGAGAACAGGTCCGGTTATTTATGGTGAGTCCCGGTTAGTTCCGGTGCGGTGGGTGGCTTAGTGCCATGAGAATACCACAGCAGCACCGGCCTCGGATAGACTGCCCTTT